>NC_073378.1:1934896-2222396 GCF_028641065.1 Leucoraja erinaceus
ATGAGGTATAAACATTTGGCCAAACCCGGAACTTCAGAATTATGATGATGAAACATAATTCACAAAGAAACAATTCATAATGCTGTAGTGATGGATATGGAGAATTTCTCCAGTATATATGTCACTGAAATGTATGTGGTCCCATCTAGCAAAGAGCAACTGTTGCTAATTGAATCAGATTGTTGCATCCTTCAGTATTCAGCTGAATTTTATAAAATGGATCTCTTATTTCAGCTGATTTATTGACATCAGTTCATACATTGGGTGCTGAGGAAAATTATTAAAATTTGAAGGCAGATTATTTTGTTTAGTGCTCACTTTCTCCCATGTTGCTTATTCTTTTCCAATTACTTGAATTACCAGGAGCTTTAAAAAAGTACCAATGTCGTAGCCGCTTTGTCATTCTTTTCTTTGGCATGGGTCTTTGAACACGTTGGTAGTCTTGTGCTCTTTGTAAGAATTTTCTAAATGTCCTTTCAAAATTAAGACTCTCTAAGTTGTTTTTTGCAGGGCAACTGGACAAATTCCATCTATTTTCTAGAATTACCCTGCCTGTATCACTTTAGGATGCACTTCCTCTTACTCCTCTGGGTTGATTGGTTGGATGTTATAGTCAGGCTTTCTTTGAACAAGCCTACCAGGATGATCAATTTCTTCTGCCTAATCTTGTTCAGTGCCCCCCCCCCCCCCCCCCCCCCCCCCCCCCCCCCCCCCCCCCCCCCCCCCCCCACCTCCCACCCTGAGACAGTGCCAGCTGCAAATAGGAACTTGTTAGATTGAGGCAAAGCCAAGCGACATGAACCACAATCTGGGGACAAATGAATGCATTTTTATTGTTGGCCATGAACTGACCTCTGTGTTAGTTACTTGTACGCCTTTCAGAAATAAGCCACCCTGCTACTGTCCATCCAAAACTTTGTTGGTTGTTTTTAAGTTCTTGGTCCAATTACATATGTTTGTAGAGATGTGAAAGGTGTTTGATTAATTCTTTCATTTCGTATGTACCTTCATTGCAATGACCCCAAACTGGTGGCTCTTTCCGATGTTGATTACATAGAAACATAGAAAATGGGTGCAGGAGTAGGCCATTCGGCCCTTCGAGCTTGCACCGCCATTCAGTATGATCATGGCTGATCATCCAACTCAGTATCCTGTACCTGCCTTCTCTCCATAGCCCCTGATCCCTTTAGCCACAAGGGCCACATCTAACTCCCTCTTAAATATAGCCAATGAACTGGCCTCAACTACTTTCTGTGGCAGAGAATTCCACAGATTCACCACTCTCTGTGTGAAAAAAAAAATTCTCATCTCGGTCCTAAAAGACTTCCCCCTTATCCTTTGTTCTGGACTTCCCCAACATCGGGAACAATCTTCCTGCATCTAGCCTGTCCAACCCCTTAAGAATTTTGTAAGTGTCTATAAGATCCCCCTTCAATCTTCTAAATTCTAGCGAGTACAAGCCGAGTCTATCCAGTCTTTCTTCTTATGAAAGTCCTGCCATCCCAGGAATCAGTCTGGTGAACCTTCTCTGTACTCCCTCTACGGCAAGAATGTGTTTCCTCAGATTTGGAGACCAAAACTGTACGCTTGTTTTTCTCCAAGCCATATACTTGCATGATTTAAATATAATATGTCAGCCGGCATTGTCGGAGACCATGGCCACACTCTCATTCAACTCCTGCCATCAGGAAGAAGCTATAAGTGCCTGAAAACCATAGTGCCCAGAATCAAGAGCAGCTTCTTCCCTACAACCATGTGGCTATTAAATGCTACAACCTCCAAATAAGCTTTAAATTAATTAGACTTGCGGGCATTGATTTGTCTTTGTGCTATTATTGTTTGTTTGTTTTTTAATTTTATATATAAAACTTTGTTCTTTTTATGGTGTTTACATAGTACTACATTTACATATCCGTTGTGCTTCTGCAAGTTAAAATGTAATTATTCCGTTTTGGGACAGATGACAATAAAATACTCTGGACTCTTGACTCTCTTGAAGATTAGAATTAGAATTTCTTTATTTGTCATTCAAAACAAGTTTGAACAAAATTTTGTTACCAAGCAGTCATAACAGTAAACAGGCAACAAAACACACATTTAACACAAATTAACACAAACATCCATCACAGTGACTCTCCTCCAGGCACCTCCTCACTGTGATGGAAGGTAAAAAAGTCGTATCTCTTCCTTGTTTCTTCTCCCGCTGTCAAGTGGTCAAGTGGATCGAGGCTCCCGATGGTGAAGCCCCTGCCGGGTGATGGAAGAAGTCGCGGACCAATTTTAAGCCGCACCGGGCGATGAAAGGTCCTGTGAACGGGCCGATTCAAGACTTACGATTTGGGGCGGACAAAGCTGCTGTTGCTAGCGATCCTGAAAAACCGTTCACCAATCAGGGACCTGCGAGCTCCCGATGTTAGAGTCCACAAGGCCCGCGGACCAAAGCCTCCGAAGTCGAGTCACAGCCACATCGCAGTGCCACCACAGCCTTCAAAAGTCAGCCGGCTCCACGCTGGTAAGTCCACAGCTCTGTGACCGGAGCCTTCAAGGTCGATTCCAGTTGGAGGCTGCCAGCTCCTCGTTGTCAGGCCACAGCACGAACGGAGATACCACACGGAAAAAGGTCACATCTCCATTGAAGGAAGAGATAAAACAAAGTTCCCCCCCCCCCCCCCCCACCCTCCACATAAGATACAACTAAGGTGCAGGAGGAGGCCATTCGGCCCTTCGAGCCAGCACCACCATTCATTGCGATCATGGCTGATCGTCCCCTATCAATAACCTGTGCCTGCCTTCTCCCCATATCCCTTGACTCCACTAGCCCCTAGAGCTCTATCTAACTCTCTCTTAAATCCATCCAGTGACTTGGCCTCCAATGCCCTCTGTGGCAGGGAATTCCATAAATTCACAACTCACTGGGTGAAAAAGATTTTTCTCACCTCAGTCTTAAATGGCCTCCCCTTTATTCGGAGACTGTGTCTCCTGGTTCTGGACCCGCCCAGCAGTTGAACAAAGGAAGGAAACAAAACGCCCAAACAGAAGGAAACAAAACGGGCAATATGGGCTGAAAAGATGAAGGGAAGCTGGCCAGGAATATAAAGAAGGCCAGTAAAAGCTTCTTTAGATATGTTAAGGGAAAATGAGTAGCAAAGTCAAACATCACTGCCACTTCTGATTTAACCTTCTCTTTTTCAAATTGCAGATTAAAATTAATCATATTTCCTCCAAGCGGTTCCTTTACCTCGAGTTCTCTTATCAAATCTGGTTCATTAGACAACACTAAATCCAGAATTGCCTTTTTTCTGGTCGGCTCCATTACAAGCTGCTCTAAGAATCCATCTTGGAGGCATTCTACAAACTCTCTTTCTTGGGGTCCTGAACCAACCTGATTTTCCCAGTCTACCTGCATATTGAAATCCCCCATCACCACAGCGACATTACCTTTGTTACATGCTAGTTTCAACTCCTGCTGCAACTTACACCCTACATCCGGGCTACTATTTGGGGGTCTGTAGATAACACCAATTAGTGTCTTCTTGCCTTTACAATTCCTCAACTCAATCTGCAGTGACTACCTCGTCAGTCCCTATATCTTCCTTCCGATACTGATACTGGATGCCAATCTGTATAAGTACAAATTGGTGATTTCTCTTTCTATGTTTGGGATTTGTGAATATTTTCTTTCGATATCTCAAATTGAAGACAAAAGATTTGTGAGAATACTTGAGATAAAGCAAGATGGTCATAATAGGCACAAAAGCAGTGTACTCAAACTGTGGGACCCATAATATACAGTGTACATTACATGGTGCATTGCAAACCAGGGGATGGGAGGCACATTTCCTTTCAGCTGTTTTCAAATTGTTCGTATCAATGCAATAGATAGTTACTGTAGCCATGAAAGTTGAGTATAGCTCTGCCTCCATTGCAGCTTCAGAGCTCCAGCTCCAGAGAAATTGCTATCTTACTTGTTACATTTTATACTTACTTGTTACATTTTATCACTATCCCAACGCAAAAAAGTCCCACCTCTTAAGCAAGACCTTTATCAAATATATTAAAATGATAATGCTAATTCCTGGTTCCCAAATTGCTCAAATTGAAAATTCTTACCTGAATGTAAAATGTCCTCAGGGGCCTTGCAATGTTCCTTTCTATAACTTCATTCAGTCTTACATTCTCCTCCGTCTCTTGTTTTAAATCCACTGTATACTTAAACCTTCAATGGCTGGACATTTCCTTCCATTCATCATGTCTTCAGTCAATCCTCTTATCCTTTCTTCTTTATTCTTAATGTTTTTAGAGATGTTTCTGAGAAGTTCAATGGGATATATTTTTACATTGTGAAGACCTTAGTGCAAGATTATTTTATTATAACAGAGTGTTTTATGAAATGTATGGGAACTGTGTAGGTCTGCTTCCTTGAGCTAAGACTATAAAGAAGTTAGACCATGGAAAACTATAATTTTCTAGAATTGTGATCATTACACACTGTCTACTCAAACTCCAGAATTCCACTGCCATTTTCTTTCCCTGCATATCCATTGTCTCTTCCTTCCAAATGTCATGTGTCCAACAATGGTGGATGCGACAATCCAGTCAGTTGCAGTCAGCTTCTTCACCTCTATCAGACTTCTAATTGTTCTTCCAGAAGCTCAGATACTGCATGATTCACCTCTTAACCCATTGAGAACATTGGACTGTGTCTGTGGAACTGATGCACTACAATGCTGAGAACTATATTCCCCATTCTGTAGATAGACACAAAAGGCTGGAGTAACAGTGGGACAGGCAGCACCTCTGGAGAGAAGGAATGGGTGACGTTTCGGGTCGAGACCCTCTCCACTCTGTATCTTCCCCTTTGCCCTATCTATTGCTTGTGAGTTTGACTAACTGTTTATGTTTGTTTGTATATTGCATCTGTTTGGATAGCATTGCAATACAAAGCTTTTCACTGTACCTCAGTACACGTGACAATAACAAAACTCAACAATTTCTAAGCATTTTCCAAAGGAACATTTTGACTGTCCACAAATTCTGCAAACACTCATTGAACATTACCATTTTTATGCTTCAGCGACATTTGTCAGAATGTAATTTTTGCATATTTGTCAATATTTTATAAGCATTACTTTCACAAATAGAAGGAATAATATGATTTCACTTGGTGATGTTGACAAACCTCAGTTAATAATCGGAAGTCTCATTAAAGCTATCATGTGCTCTTGTTGGAAGACAATCATTTTAATTGGGTATTTTGATCTCTGTTAAAGCTGAAATTACAAATTCCTGATATTTTTTCAAAGGTATGAACTCTGCACTTCTGCAGTAAAGAAATTACTAGCTGTTGGTTGAGCAGGAACAGTCTCTTAAATGATTTTGGTGTAATTGCCAATGAATACATACGTGATGCTGCTGAATTTGTAAAGTATTATTATTGCAAATGCTGCTTAGGTCAGGTCAAATAATGAATCAAGTGTAGATTACATTTTTAAAACTGTGCCATTTAGTAAATTAGATTTTTTGCTCTCTGGTTCAGTGCTAAGGGCCTTTAATGTGGTAACAAGCATCTTGATGGTGGTTTACATACTGTAGCTTTACTATTGAATACAAATAGGTGTATAGAGCTTGAATCCTTGCTCATGGTGGAAGCTATGTTTAAGCAACAGCAGCTACTTCTGTTCAAATGTAAGTTGTAGCAGTGTACTTCACAAGGCTGATTATTGAAAAGCAAACAACTGATATATTGCAGTGAATGGATCAATATATATTATCTGCAGGCAGATAAATTGGGCTTGGCATCATGTTTGGCACAGACATAAAGGACTGTTCCTGTCCAGTACTGTTCTGTTGTGAGAAATTCTTCGGTAGTAAAGAAAGCAAACTCAATGCTAGCATTTATTTGAAGAGGACTTGTATACAAAAACAGGAATGTGATGTTGAGGCTCTATAAGATGCTGGTAAGGCCACATTTGGAATATTGTGTGCAATTTTGGGCACCAAATCTGGGGAAGGATGTGCTGGCTCTGGAGAGGGTCCAGAGGAGGTTTACAAGAATGATTCCAGGAATGAGTAGGTTAACCTATGATGAGCGTTTGTCGACACTGGGCCTGTATTCGCTGGAGTTTAGAAGAATGAGGGGGACCTCATTGAAACATACAGAACAGTGAATGGCTTGGATAGAGTGGATGTGAGTCTAGGACTAGTGGGAGAGTCTAGGACTAGAGACCATATCCTCAGAATTAAAGGGTGTTCTTCTAGGAAGGAGATGAGGAGAAATGTCTTTAGTCAGAGGGTGATGAATCTGTGTAATTCTTAGCAACAGAAGGCTGTAGAGGCCAAGTCAGTGGATATTTTTAAGGCAGAGGTAGATAGATTCTTGATTAGTTCAGGTGTCAGAGGTTATGGGGAGAAGGCAGGAGAATGCGGTTAGGATGGAGAGATAGATCAACCATGATTGAATGGCGGAGTAGATTTTAATGGACTGAATGGCCTAATTCTGCTCCTATCACTTACGATCTTATGAGTCCACACTGACCATCAATCACCTGTTCAAACTGGTTCTATTAGATCCCATTTTTGCATCCACGCCCTATACACTGTAATTGGGCAATTTACAGAGGCCAATAACCCTGCAACCCTTTATGTCTTTGGGATGTGTTGGGCAGCCAGAGCACATGGACGTAACTCACACAGTCATAGGGTGAATGTGCAGACTTGTGCAGACAAGGCCCTTCGAGCCTGCACCGTCATTCAATATGATCAAGGCTGATCATCCAACTCAATTGCGTACAGTTTTGGTCTATTGCGTACTGGTTTGGTCTCCTAATCTGAGGAAAGACATTCTTGCCATAGAGGGAGTACAGAGAAGGTTCACCAGACTGATTCCTGGGATGGCAGGACTTTCATATGAAGAAAGACTGGATAGACTCGGCTTGTACACGCTAGAATTTAAAAGATTGAGGGGGGATCTTATAGAAACTTACAAAATTCTTAAGGGGTTAGACAGGCTAGATGCAGGAAGATTGTTCCCGATGTTCGGGAAGTCCAGGACAAGGGGTCACAGCTTAAGGATAAGGGGGAAATCCTTTAAAACCGAGATGAGAAGAGCTTTTTTCACACAGAGAGTGGTGAATCTCTGGAACTCTCTGCCACAGAGGATAGTTGAGGCCAGTTCATTGGCTATATTTAAGAGGGAGTTAGATGTGGCCCTTGTGGCTAAGGGGATCAGGGGGTATGGAGAGAAGGCAGGTACGGGATACTGAGTTGGTTGATCAGCCATGATCATATTGAATGGCGGTGCAGGCTCGAAGGGCCGAATGGCCTACTCCTGCACCTAATTTCTATGTTTCTATGTTTCTATGACCTCATTGAAACATACAGAACAGTGAAAGGCTTGGATAGAGTGGATGTGGAGAGGATGTTTCCACTAGTGGGAGAGTCTAGGACTAGAGGCCATATCCTCAGAATTAAAGGGTGTTCTTCTAGGAAGAAGATGAGGAGAAATGTCTTTAGTCAGAGGGTGATGAATCTGTGTAACTCTTTGCCACAGAAGGCTGTAGAGGCCAAGTCAGTGGATATTTTTAAGGCAGAGGTAGATAGATTCTTGATTAGTTCAGGTGTCAGAGGTTATGGGGAGAAGGCAGGAGAATGTGGTTAGGATGGAGAGATAGATCAACCATGATTGAATGGCGGAGTAGATTTTAATGGACTGAATGGCCTAATTCTGCTCCTATCACTTACGATCTTATGAGTCCACACTGACCATCAATCACCTGTTCAAACTGGTTCTATTAGATCCCATTTTTGCATCCACGCCCTATACACTGTAATTGGGCAATTTACAGAGGCCAATAACCCTGCAACCCTTTATGTCTTTGGGATGTGTTGGGCAGCCAGAGCACATGGACGTAACTCACACAGTCATAGGGTGAATGTGCAGACTTGTGCAGACAAGGCCCTTCGAGCCTGCACCGCCATTCAATATGATCAAGGCTGATCATCCAACTCAATTGCGTACAGTTTTGGTCTATTGCGAACAGTTTTGGTCTCCTAATCTGAGGAAAGACATTCTTGCCATAGAGGGAGTACAGAGAAGGTTCGCCAGACTGATTCCTGGGATGTCAGGACTTTCATATGAAGAAAGACTAGATAGACTCGGCTTGTACTCGCTAGAATTTAGAAGATTGAGGGGGGATCTTGTAGAAACTTACAAAATTCTTAAGGGATTGGACAAGCTAGATAAAGGAAGATTGTTCCCGATGTTGGGGAAGTCCAGAACAAGGGGTCACAGTTTAAGGATAAGGGGGAAATCTTTTAGGACCGAGATGAGGACATTTTTTTTCACACAGAGAGTGGTGAATCTTTGGAATTCTCTGCCACAGAAGGTAGTTGAGGCCAGTTCATTGGCTATATTTAAGAGGGAGTTAGATGTGGCCCTTGTGGCTAAGGGGATCAGGGGGTATGGAGAGAAGGCAGGTACAGGATACTGAGTTGGATGATCAGCCATGATCATATTGAATGGCGGTGCAGGCTCGAAGGGCCGAATGGCCTATTCCTGCACCTAATTTCTATGTTTCTGTGTTTCAATCAAGGACGATCTATCTATCCCTCACAACCCCATTCTACAGCCAGAAATTCATGTTTTTAATATGGACTGCCCAAAAATAAAACAAGAAATTTGGCAAAGCCAAACCTCCATTTATCTTTGACTTACATAAATGTTTTTTACTTATTCTATGATTCCTATAATCCCAGATAAAACTTGTAACAATGGAGTCGACTTTTTTGAAAAAAACATTTGGGATATATATCGGGATTAATTGAAATAGGTACAGTAGTTGCGGTAAGAAGATCATTTTTATAGTATTAATTCTACCAAGCATTGAAATGGGGAGTGTTTTCCAGTATTGAATATTCTTGTGTAGTTTATTCAGTAAGGGTGGAAAATTTAGTTTAAATAAAGAGGTATATGTCTTAGTTACATAGATTACTAAGTATTTAAATTTATCTTTAACTATTTTAAAAGGGGATTGTTGTATTGTATAAATTGAGTTTTGTTATTGGCATGATTTCACTTTTATTCTGATTAATTCTATATCCTGAGAACTGACCAAGTTGAGTTATTAAATTTAATAGATTTAGAATAATAGTTTCTAACTTTGTAATATATATTAGTATGTCAGGATTTTAATATATAATTTGGACTGGCATTTCAGAACAATGGTTTTGATTCTTTGATTAGTTTATAACAAGAGGAATTGAATACAGGAGCAAAGTGGTCCTTCTGCAGTTGTACAGAGCCCTAGTGAGACCACACCTGGAGTATTGTGTGCAGTTTTGGTCCCATAATTTGAGGAAGAATATTCTTGCTATTGAGGGAGTGCAGCGTAGGTTTACAAGGTTAATTCCTGGGATGGCAGGACTGTCATATGCTGAGAGAATGGAGCAGCTGGGCTTGTACACTCTGGAGTTTAGGATGAGAGGGAATCTCATTGAAACATATACGATTGTTAAGGGCTTGGACACGCCAGAGGCAGGAAACATGTTCCCGATGTTGCGGGAGTCCAGAACCAGGGCCATAGTTTAAGAATAAGGGGTAAGCCATTTAGAACGGAGACGAGGAAATACTTTTTCTCACAGAGAGTGGTGAGTCTGTGGAATTTTCTGCCTCAGAGGACGGGGAGGCCGGTTCTCTGGATGCTTTCAAGAGAGAGCTAGACAGGGCTCTTAAAGATAGCGGAGTCAGAGGATATGGGGAGAAAGCAGGAACGGAGTACTGAATGTGGATGATCAGCCATGATCACATTGAATGGCGGTGCTGGCTCGAAGGGCCAAATGGTCTACTCCTGCACCTATTGTCTACTGTCTATTGTCTATTGATTCCTGAAATAGTAAAATGTGTAGGAAGGAACTGCAGATGCTGGTTTATACCAAAGATAGACAAAAGGGCCATTTTTTCAGTGCTGGCATTTTATGCTGAAATATGCAGAATGGTACTTCAATAATGACAAATGATGTTCGAGACAAATATATCTCAGTACTTCTTTCTTCATGTAAGGTGCATCTGCTTGTAAAAATCAAAATACCTTTAACCATTTTATTACTTTTGAACAGGTCTTTCCACTCGAGGTAAATAATTCATCCCTCATGGGTTACCCCGTATTATCTACTTCAAGATGGACATAAAATTGAAAGAATGGGTGACGTTTCGGGTCGAGACCTTTCTTCAGACTTCAGGGTTTCTGCAGACCCGAAACGTCACCCATTCCTTCTAACCAGAGATGCTGCCTGCCCCGCTGAGTTACTCCAGCATTTTGTGCCCATATTTAGTGCAATTCAGAAGCAGTTTTTTTGATATTCTTGTAAGTGCTATAGTACGGTTTAGTAGGTTAAAAGTGAAATTGCTGTTCTCAAACTCCTGATCTTTGTCAGTCATTCAGTTGATATAGAAGTGTTGATTAAAATATACTTAAGTACACAATTCTTGATTTACCATGGAATCTTAATTTCTCAAATCATCTTTAACAAACCACAATTATAGTAAAGAGCAGAAATAATTATACTCATTGGATATTTGTGCCATTCTTTGGAAAGTGAACCCAAAATGTCACACACGTGACCAGATGGCATCACATAGAGCAATACATAAAAACATTCTTGTAAGAGATTAATCTTATTCATTGCTGTTTTCCTACTTACAGAACCATAATGCATGTCTGCGAAAGATATGAACGTTCTAGGTTTTTAAAATTCACAGTTTGTAAGATAAAACTGAGTTATGAAAAAAATGCGTCCTTGTGAGGTCACACACGCGTCCTATTTGACCTCTGACCCTAAACAAACATTGTCAGCATAACATGAAAATTTCACTTGATCAACTTCTAAAAATAATATGAACCATATATACAGTACAAACGCTTTCAGAATTAGAAGGGATGTATTTCACAATTGTTCATATTTTTGGTCACTCACGTGGCTAAGAATGGGCCATTTGATCCTTTTCAACAAAACAAAATTCTGAAAGCACGAATCTGAGTAACAACGGAAATAAATATGACTGATTTTCCTGGAACATAAGTTAATGCTTTGAGAAGGATGGTACCTCAGCTGGAATTATTCCGCGGGTGCAGCAG
This sequence comes from Leucoraja erinaceus, assembly GCF_028641065.1. Classification (NCBI taxonomy): domain Eukaryota; kingdom Metazoa; phylum Chordata; class Chondrichthyes; order Rajiformes; family Rajidae; genus Leucoraja; species Leucoraja erinaceus. Next base: position 1,946,029 of record NC_073378.1, read on the forward strand.
CATCTATGGAGCGAAGGAAATAGGCAACGTTTCAGCCCGAAACGTTGCCTATTTCCTTCGCTCCATAGATGCTGCTGCACCCGCTGAGTTTCTCCAGCAATTTTGTGTACCTTCGATTTTCCAGCATCTGCAGTTTCTTCTTAAACACCTCAGCTGGAATTGCTAGGTTGTGTATACCAACATCTACAATGACATTCAGTGATTGCCATTCCAGAAGTATCATCATTATGCAGACGTGTCCTGCGTGGATTAATACAACCTTTGAATGGCAAGTCAGTGAAAATCATGCATTTCATCAGTTAGAAAAGAGTTTGGTTTGTGCCAATCCTCTCAAAATCCATCCAAAATCTGTTGAAATGTGCTCAATGCAAGTATTAGGTCAGCATTTACTTAATTAGTTGCAATGTAACGGTACATAAAAATGTTCCTCACAGCCAAATGCAATTGTTTTTAATGACATGAAGAGCTGCACGAGTTGTGAATTAAAAAAAAAAATCTGCCATTAAAAGTTCACACCAATGTGCAATTTGCCTTTCCTGCAAGGGTCCAAAGTTCAGTTACAGAATTGGTCAGCTGCTGCTTTTCTTTCATGTTTGCTAATTGGGTTAGCAAAACATAGTGAGGAATAACATTAATCCTATTCAGCGAGGAACTATGAAAATGGACATCTGGAAATGATTGGAGGCTGAATAGATTTCTGCCCATTTAGAACTTGAAATTGTCCACATTGCCACAAAGAGTGAAAGGTTTTGCAAACATAATCTCTTTTTACTTCAGTTCAGTATAGAAAACGGGTCAATTACTATCACTTCTTTGAATAAGTCAAGGTTACTAACCGGATAAATAATGTGATTCAAACCCTTGGAAACTCGAAAAAAGACATAGATTGCTGGAGTAACTCAGCGGGTCAGGCAGCATCACTAGAATAGAATAGAATAGAATAGAATAGAGTAGAACAGAATAGAAGAATAGAATAGAATGCTTTTTATTGTCATTCAAACAGCTTGGTTTGAATGAAATTGCATTTTCTTACAATACAAAAAACCCGACACACACTTAACACACTTTACATAAACATCCATCACAGTGAATCTCCAACATCTCCTCACTGTGATGGAAGGCAAAGTCTTATCTCTTCCCTTTGTTCTTCTCCCGTGGTCCAGCAATCCAACTGCAGTGTCGAGGCGACTGGGGCTCAAGATGTTAAAGTCCCTGGCGGGCGATGGTAAGTCCCGCAGCCGCGATGTTAGGCCCCGCTCCGAGTCCTTTAAACTCAGTGATTCCAGCAGGGGAAGTTGCCGTTGCGGGAACTCCGAAAAGCGGCCTCCCACTAGGGACCTGCAAACCTCCCAGTGTTCCTGTCCACAGGGCCTGGGGCGGATCCTCCGAAGCTCCGAAGTCGGGTCGCAGCTGTGCGCCACCGCAGCTCCTCCCGCTCCGAAGTTGGCCAGCTCCGCGATGTCAGGTCCGCAGGCTCCGCGACTGGAGCCCTCAGGCTGGTCCTGGCCGGAGGCTGCCGCCGGCTCCACGATGTTAGGCCCAACGACACCGGCGACCCGACAGGGAATAGTCGGGGCCCTCCTTCAAACTGATTGTGGTTGGGGGTGGGGGGGAAGCTGGAAGAGACTCATCATTTGCCAGGCTTTGTCCTGCCACCTCCTCTTATCTCTCTCCACCCCCGCAATCAGTCTGAAGAAGGACCCTGACCTGAAACGTCATTTATCCATGTTATCCAGAGATGCTGCCCGATACGTTGAGTTATGACATCCTGGTGTCATTTCTCGTAAGTTGGCAGTACCATGTGCCTCCTTGGAAACTAGGTTTTGCATCTTCTTACATAGAAACATAGAAACATAGAAATTAGGTGTAGGAGTAGGCCATTCGGCCCTTCGAGCCTGCACCGCCATTCAATATGATCATGGCTGATCATCCAACTCAGTATCCCGTACCTGCCTTCTCTCCATACCCTCTGATCCCCTTAGCCACAAGGGCCACATCTAACTCCCTCTTAAATATAGCCAATGAACTGGCCTCAACTACCCTCTGTGGCAGAGAGTTCCAGAGATTCACCACTCTCTGCGTGAAAAAAGTTCTTCTCATCTCGGTTTTAAAGGATTTCCCCCCTTATCCTTAAGCTGTGACCTACTCCTGCACCTATTGTCTATTTACTTTCTGTGTTGTGCATTATTTGCTTCTGATTATGAAGCCTGGAATCCTTTATACCTTTACATCTCTGCCTGACCCTGTCCTGTCAATTTCAATATGCTATGCATATATATGGATCTCTTCCTTACATCATTCTTAGGACTGAGCTCTAATTCATGTTGTCATCTCATTCTTTATACTAAAGTGTCATTAATCTGCCTCAGCCAGTCGTGCTTCACTGCAGTTTCCTTACCATTGCAACAGGTCCACAGCAGACACCATCTCCCTAGCCCTGAACTAATCTCTGGAACATCTAAACAACCTCTCCTATGTTAGACTCCTTCTTATCCACTCTTACTCATCTCCAAACTCCTGGACTTTGAGATCAGTGTTGTTTGGCCACGAAATTGTCGACAGATCTCAATCGGTAAATAGTCAGCAAAGCAGTAGGCAGGTAGTGCAGGAGTCCCCTGCGGTCATCTCCCTCCTAAACAGGTATACCATTTTGGAAACTGTTGAGGGAGATTGCTCATCAGGGGAATGCAGCAGCAGCCAAGTTCATGGCACCATGGGTGGCTCTGCGGCACATGAGGGGGGAAAAAAGAGTGGAAGGGCAATAGTAATAGGGGATTCCATTGTCAGGGGAATAGATAGGCGTTTCTGCGGCCGCAAAAGAGACTCCAGGATGGTATGTTGCCTCCCTGGTGCAAGGGTCAGGGATGTCACTGAACGGCTGCAGAACATTCTGGAGGGGGAGGGTGAACAGCCAGTTGTCGTGGTGCATATTGGCACCAACGATATAGGTAAAAAAAGGGATGAGGTCCTACAGGATGAATTTAGGGAGCTAGGAGATAAGCTTAAAAGTAGGACCTCAAAGGTAATAATCTCTGGATTACTACCAGTACCACGGGCCAGTCAGAGCAGAAATAGGAGGATATTGCAGATGAATACATGGCTTGAAAAATGGTGCAAGGGGGAGGGATTCAAATTTTTAGGGCATTGGAACCAGTTCTGGGGGAGGTGGGACCAGTACAAACAGGACGGTCTGCACCTGGGCTGGAATGGAACCAATGTTCTTGGGGGGGTGTTTGCTACTGCTGTCGGGGAGGATTTAAACTAATGTGGCAGGGGGATGGGTACAAGAGCAGAGGGGCAGGGGGGTGTAAAATGAAGGTAGAAGCAATAGGTAGCAAGGTGAAAAGTAAAAGTGGCAGGCAGACAAAACCAGGGCAAAAATCAAAAAGGGCCACTTTTCAACATAATTGTATAAGGGGTAAGAGCGTTGTAAAAACAAGCCTGAAGGCTTTGTGTCTCAATGCAAGGAGTATTCGTAATAAGGTGGATGAGTTGAACGTGCAGATAGCCATTAATGATTATGATATAGTTGGGATCACGGAGACATGGCTCCAGGGTGACCAAGGCTGGGAGCTGAACATCCAGGGATATTCAATATTCAGGAGGGATAGAGAGAAAGGAAAAGGAGGTGGGGTAGTGTTGCTGGTCAGAGAGGAGATTAACGCAATGGAAAGGAAGGACATTAGTTTGGAGGATGTGGAATCGGTATGGGTAGAGCTGCGAAACAATAAGGGGCAGAAAATGCTGGTGGGTGTTGTGTACAGGCCACCTAACAGTAGTAGTGAAGTTGGAGATGGTATCAAACAGGAAATTAGAAATGCTTGCGACAAAGGCAAAGCAGTTATAATGGGTGACTTCAATCTACATATAGATTGGGTGAATCAAACTGGCAGGGGTGCTGAGGAAGAGGATTTCTTGGAATGTATACGGGATAGTTATCTAAACCAACATGTAGAGGAACCAACGAGAGAGCTGGCTATTTTAGACTGGGTATTGAGTAATGAGGAAGGGTTAGTTAGTAGTCTTGTTGTGCGTGGCCCCTTGGGCAAGAGTGACCATAATATGGTTGAGTTCTTCATTAGGATGGAGAGTGACATTGTTAATTCAGAAACAATGGTTTTGAACTTAAAGAAAGGTAACTTTGAAGTTTTGAGGGACAGAGAATGAAGGTGTTGGGTTACTCTAAGCCTTTCTTTTTTAGCACCAAAAACAATTATCTCCGTTTTGTCCTTATTTAGTTGGAGAAAATTTTGGCACATCCAGTCTTTGACTTGCTCAATGCACTGGCACAGCAGATCTATGGGGCGATAATCATTTGGTGATAGCGCTACATAGATTTGAGTGTCATCGGCATAGAAGTGGTGGTCAATATTATTATTTTGCATGATTTGCCCTAGTGGGAGCATGTAGATGTTGAATAAAGAGGGCCCTAAGATTGAACCTTGCGGGACTCCACACGTCACGTTGGTTGGTTCTGATACAAAGTCACCAATGGAAACAAAATAGTTCCCATCTTGTAAATATGACCTGAACCAACTTAAGACTGTGCCTGAGAGCCCCACCCATTTTTCCAACCTGTCCAAAAGTATTGAGTGATCAACAGTGTCGAATGCAGCACTGAGGTCTAATAGCATTAATATTGAAACTTTGCCAGATTCTGTGTTAAGACGGATGTCGTTTACAACTTTAATAAGGGTGGTCTCGGTGCTATGAAGAGGTCGAAATCCTGACTGGAAGTTGTCGTAGAAGCCAGGAAGTGATTAAGTTGCAGGAGGACAAAACTAGTTAAAACCAAAGATAGACACAAAGTATTGAAGTAACTCAGCAGGTCAGGCAGCATCTCTGAAGACAAACAATAGATGAGGTTTTGGGTCAGGACCCTTCCTCAGATTCTTCAAACGTCTGCATATGGTGTTTTCTCTCACCTCCATTCCATGCTGGTTTGCATCTTGTGGGGTGGGTTCAACATGCTGGCTTGCCTATTGTGTGGCACAATGTGCACTGATCCCACGGTCTCAGGCCCTGATATTAGGATTGAGCAAGTCTGGGCTGAAGCAACGTGTAACTGACATGAGGGGATCTCCTGATTCTATTATATTCACTATTTCGCACTCGACATTGAGCCTGATTGAAAGGCTGGCAGATATCTGGCAGTAACTCCAATGGTATTAGCTGATGAGCAGGCGCAAGATACATCTCGGGCAAAGGAGAGAAGTTTGGACTGGCAATTGGCATGGGGCTGGCAGAACCAGGAAAATCCACAGAGCAGGAGGAGAATTGGGATACAGGGGAGAGGTGGGAGAGGGAGATGGTGAAGTTAGGAGCGAGAGGCAAGGGCTGGTAGGAGGGTGAACTGGGTTAATGCCTCCAGCACCCCGGGCCACAAAGATGGCCGGTCTAGGAGAGGAGAGGGACGTCGGCTCGTGGAAACTGTTCCAGTTTGGGACTAGGCCGACTGGACTTTGGACTTTAAATAATAGCGCAGAGAATGTTGGCGCCCACATGTGTAATTTATGCAAAAATAATTTCACTGTGCAGTTGCATAAGTGACATATCAAGCATATTGACTATTGATTGTGGGGGAAGAGTTGACCATCTGATCACTATTTTGAACTTGCTTGAGGAGCTGCAGGGGGTTCTAATAAAATGAACCTGTATTCTTGAAATGGCTGTTCCTACCTCCCACTAGTTGCCACATCATCCTGACCTCTGGGATGCTCAGACAGAGTTAAACATAAATGGCTCACAAAATATTGGGAATAGAGTCTAATTTACACATTATATCATCAGGGTATAGCACTCCAGACTAGGCTACTGAGATGTCTCTAAAGCATCATTGTTTAAATCAAGTTTGCTCCAAACAGAAGATTAGACACTCCCCTCTTCCCACCTTATTAAGGGGCATAGCAAATTAAAATCACCCCCATTGGTTTTAATAATAAGGAAGGTCAAATTTAATCTAAATGCCAGTGTGAACTATTGCTCTGTCTCAAGCTAGTCACAATGCACAAAGAGAGAAATTATGAGTTCATATTTTTTAAACCCATAAAATAAAACTGGTAGCATCTTGCATATCTCCAACTGTGCAGATGGCATGTATATGTGATTGTTTAAATAAAATGTAGCCCAAGCTACTGCATAATAAGATCAGGCCTCTTGCCTAGGTACATTACAGATGCCTACAATTCTTGCATGCAACATTTTTCTCTCGTCCACAATGGTGATGGGGAAGGTTGTGCTAGGTTGCAGCAGTCGCATTCAATGGTCTTCTTGTGTATTGAATGTGACTGTTCCATCTGCAACATCTGGTCTCCTCCCCTGTGCTTTATCATTCTGCATGGTGCTTTCCTCAATCTTCCGCTTTCTTTATGATTGCATGATTCATTCTTTTGATGCCCCACAGCTTTTGTTTTGGATATTTGCCTAGGACAATTTTCATCCACGTTCCTTTTTAACTGACAGTTACTTTGGGTGAAAATTATTCCTGCATTCAGGGCCCATTTGATCAGCAATTCCAATCAGTGATGCCGACTTCTGATGGCCCTTTCCAATATGGACCATCCTTTATTTCAGCAACGCCTCTGTATATCCACGTATATCCACCATGAAGCCGAAATTCAAGTTAACTGACAGGACATAACAAGCAGTATTGCATCTATGATCTCTTGTGCACACAATATTCTACTCCTTTAGGGTCAATGGAACTAATATATTATATATTATCTTTATCTATATTACTAAAGGTCTGATCTTGACCACTTCCTGTTGTTCTGTATATTGATTTTAGAAAAAACGCTGCCACTTACGGCTGTGATTTTTGGCCATCTTACTGAGTCCCCCTCTGCTGCACAGGACATGAGGTTTTTCCCATCGATGAAAAATAAAAGAGTTATTAGCGTTTAAAAAATGTTGAGATTCTCTCTCCTGAAGGCCACGCCCCTTCCGGAGGGACTGTAAAACCCGGAAGTGTTGAGTACCTCAGTCAGTCTCTGCATGATGGGGGAAGCGAGAGGGTCACATCTCTAAGTCTGAGCTGTGAATAACACTGAACACATGTCTACTAAACTGTGAGTGGTTTTACTGACCTGTCAGTGCCCTTAATGTGGTTTGAAAATATAGTTTGGAAATGCTAAAGCTGTGTTACCTTTGGTTTGGAAATGCTAAAGCTGTGTCGCCTAACTAAAGTTGCCTTGCCCAATTAAAGTTGCCTTGCCCAATTAAAGTAGCCTTGCCCAATTAAAGTAGCCTTGCCCAATTAAAGTAGCCTTGCCTAATTAAAGTTGCCTTGCCTTCTATATAATTAAAAGTCCATCTTACTCTGAGCCCCCCTCCGCTCATCTGGTGCTGAGGATTTTTCCCATCGATGAAAAATAAAATAGTTATTAGTGTTTAAAAAATGTTGAGATTCTCTCTCCTGTCAATCACGCCATGAAGGCCACGCCCCTTCTGATGGGACGGACTATAAAACCCAGAAGTGTAGGCGTGGCTCAGTCTCTGCAAGATAGAGGAGTGAGAGGTCACGACTTGCTGTCTTTAGTGGCCTTGCACCCTTAAGGTGGTTTGAAAATATAGTTTGGAAATGCTAAAGCTGTGTTGCCTTTGGTTTGGAAATGCTAAAGCTGTTTTGCCTTTGGTTTGGAAATGCTAAAGCTGTGTTGCCTAATTAAAGTTGCCTTGCCTAATTAAAGTTGCCTTGCCTAATTAAAGCAACCTTGCCTAATTAAAGTTGCCATGCCTTCTATATAATTAAAAGACTAATCTTGACCCTGTTTGCGTTTTATAGTGATTTTATAAAAAATGCTACCACGTATGGCTGTGATTTTTGGTCATCTTATTCAGAGTCCCCCTCCGCTCCACTATGAAAAATAAAAGAGTGTTTAAAAAATGTTGAGATTCTCTCTCCTGTCAATCATGCCATGAAGGCCTTGCCCCTTCTGGTGGGAGGGACTATAAAACCCAGAAGTGTGGGCGTGGCTCTGTCTCTGCAAGATGGAGGAGGGAGAGGTCACGACTCGCTGTCTTTAGTGGTCTTGCACCCTGCTTGAAATGGTAATAAACAGCAAGTTTGCAGATGACACAAAGCTGGGTGGCAGTGTGAACTGTGAAGAGGATGTTAGGAGGTTGCAGGGTGACCTGGACAGGTTGAGTGAGTGGGCAGATGCGTGACAGATGCAGTATAATATAGATAAATGTGAGGTTATCCACTTTGGCTGCAAAAACAAGGGGCAGATTATTATCTCAATGGGGTTAGGTTAGGTAAGGGGGAGGTACACTGGTCACTGAAAGTTGGTGTGCAGGTACAGCAGGCATTGAAGAAAGCTAATGGAATGTTGGCCTTCATAACAAGAGGATTTCAGTATAGGAGTAAAGAGGTTCTTCTGCAGTTGTATGGGGCTCTGGTGAGACCATATCTGGAGTATTGTGTTTTGAATTGAATTCTGTCTTTACTTTGTGTACTAGTCATGTCTCTACTATTTATTTCATTCCCCTTGCATGTTTTTCCTCTACCTGCTAAATTTTTGTAAGGTGTCCTTGAGACTCTTGAAAGGCGCCCATAAATAAAATGTATTATTATTATTATTATTGTGTACAGTTTTGGTCTCCTAATTTGAGGAAGGACATCCTTGTGATTGAGGCAGTGCAGCGTAGGTTCATGAGATTGATCCCTGGGATGGCGGGACTGTCATATGAGGAAAGATTGAAAAGACTAGGCTTGTATTCACTGGAATTTAGAAGGATGAGGGGGGGGGATCTTATAGAAACATATACAATTATAAAAGGACTGGACAAGCTAGATGCAGGAAAAAACAACAAATTTCCTTGCAAATCTCCTTTAAAGTAAGTGAATTGCAAAAATCTGCAGGTGCTGAAAACCTGAAATGAATACAAAGTGCTGTAATTACTGTGTTCAACATCTTTGGGGAGAGAAGCATACAAGGCAACATAATGTAACCTAAGGATTATTACTAATATTAATTGTAAATATTGAAACAAAATATTTTTTTCTAGTACAGCATAAAAATTGCCTAAAAGAAGTGATACTCTTGGAAACAAAAATAATGTGGAATTGATCACTCCGGAATTCACATACACCCTGAACAGGGCTTATAACTGTAAAGATGAGGTCATGAACACACTGTGTCTTTACTACTTTTATTGATATCACATAACCGTTGCTGCCCTAGCTGTACGTGGTCTGTCACAGGAGCTAGAGAGAGATCAATGGGTGGGGAGGTTGCAATTATACTTCTGATATGGGGAGTGGTTAGTAGTGGTGAGGTCACTATATTAATGGCACATGCACATGTCATCTACAATAACCTCAATATGTTGTGACCATTTTAGAATTGTACTCCATTTCTCTGGACCTGGATTGTGTCCATCAAGCAGCACAAACAGAAGGTTGTGTTGAATGTGTGTTATGATCCTATTCACACAACTGGTTGCAATTGGAAACTGAAGCAATGAGAACATATTGGCATTTCTGTCACTGCACAGCAGCTAGTCTTAAGAATAAGAATCCAACCATGGGATTTTGGAAAAACCATTATGATGAACAAGTATAGCTCATCCTTTCTATTCTCCTATATCGACTGCTATATCTTCACTGCTTTCTATGCCACAAATGAAGACTGAGAGTTATTTGGGAGGAATTTGTATAGGGCTCTGGTGAGACCACATCTGGAGTATTGGGTATAGTTTTGGTCTCCTAATTTGAGGAAGGACATCCTTGTGATTGAGGCAGTGCAGCGTAGGTTCACGAGATTGATCCCTGGGATGGCTGGACTGTCATATGAGGAAAGATTGAAAAGCCTAGGCTTGTGTTCACTGGAGTTTAGAAGGATGAGGGGGTATCTTATAGAAACATATACAATTATAAAACGACTGGACAAGCTAGATGCAGGAAAAATGTTCCCAATGTTGGGCGAGTCCAGAACCAGGGGCCACAGTCTCAGAATAAAGGGGAAGTCATTTAAGACTGAGGTGAGAAAAAACTTTTTCACCCAGAGAGTTGTGAATTTATGGAATTCCCTGCCACAGAGGGCAGTGGAGGCCAAGTCACTGGATGGATTTAAGAGAGAGTTAGATAGATTCTAGGGGCTAGTGGAGTCAAGAAGAGATGTGGGGAGAAGGCAGGCACGGGTTATTGATAGGGGACGATCAGCCATGATCACAATGAATGGCGGTGCTGGCTCAAAGGGCCGAATGGCCTCCTCCTGCACCTATTTTCTATGTTTCTAAAAAAAAAGGCAATCTAAAATAGAATGCTACAACAGATCCGATCTGGTGTAAGGGTGAATGCAGATAATCCTAATTGCACAGTTTTGCAGAGGAAAGTTGAGTTACCCCCAGTATTGTGGCCACTATTCCACAGCTGATATCACTATAAAGTCAGGTACAGCTGTCCCTGAGTAACGTACAGGTTTTGTTTTTGCAGATGTCCATAAGTCGGAAATTGCACAAAATTCACTCGATAGGCAAATGACGCCCAAGTGGGTCAAGCCCTTACCTGTTTAAGAAAGAACAGCAGATGCTGGGAAAATCGAAGGTGGACAAAAATGCTGGAGAAACTCAGCGGGTGAGGCAACATCTATGGAGCAAAGGAAGGTGACGTTTCGGGTCAGGACCCTTCTTCAGACTGATGTGGGGGTGGAGGGACCTTCAGATTGATGTGGGGGTTGGTCACATCAGTCTGAAGAAGGGTCTCGACCCGAAACGTCACCTATTCCTTCGCTCCATAGATGTTGCCTCACCTGCTGAGTTTCTCCAGCATTTTTTCTACCTTCAAGAAGTACCTAATTACCTTGTGTGCTCTCGGCTATAAAAAGTCATGCAATGTGCAACATAAATACAATCTTTTAGTCTCTCTGTAGATGTTTATTTGGAAATATTCGTTTCAAGTGACTGTGGGCTGCTCAATGACTGGTACTGCTATAGGCAATAAATACATCATTTCAAAACAAAAGTAGATTTCTGGTAATGTGCCTGCCTTCTAATCTTGGGGATTGAGTGCTAACCAAGGGCTACCTAGGCTAAAATGTTCTTTCAACAATCCCCCTCGGTTTGTATTGTAAATCACTACATAATCAATAAAATGATTTGAAAAAAAGTGACACTGAAACAAGTAGTAAATTCAAGCCCTTAAACGCATCCAGGGGTTAGGTATTATGAATGAACAGCTTTAGATTCAGATTCAGATTCAGATTCAATTTTAATTGTCATTGTCAGTGTACAGTACAGAGACAACGAAATGCATTAGAGACAACGAAATGCATTTGTTTAGTTATGAAATTAAATTGAGTTTTATCTGTGTAAAGCAGTTCCATGGTGTGAATGATAGGTTTGCAAAATAATTTCATAACTAAACAAATTATATTTATTATAATTCAAGATTCAATTTAATTGTCACATGTACCAATTAAGGTACAGTGCAATTTGAGTTGAAATCATACTGAACCATTGCATCTATCCAGAGATGCTGCCTGACCCTCCAGGTTACTTCAGCATTTTGTGTCCATCTGAACCATTTTTAAAACATCCACCACCACTGAAGAATATAGGCATCCTTAAAAATACACTTCATACGGTTCAGTTATAATTAGTTAAATTATATTTGTAAAATATCATCGGGAGAACTCGAATGGCAGGAACCTAACACAATGTAATATTTTAGTGGAGAGAAATTGCCTTTGCATGACTTCCTGTAGCCCAGCGACAGATCGATGGTTTAGTGGAGTCTTTCTGCTGCTCACCATATTAGAGGCTGTTGCAGAAATCATGCTGACCTATCACTTTTGATACAGTTTGCATACAGCTTTGGTCTCCTAATCTGAGGAAGGACATTCTTGCCATAGAGGGAGTACAGAGAAGATTCGCCAGACTGGTTCCTGGGATGGCAGGACTTTCATATGAAGAAAGGCTGGATAGATTCGGCTTGTACTCGCTAGAATTTAGAAGATTGAGGGGGGATCTTATAGAAACTTACAAAATTCTTAAGGGGTTGGGCAGGCTAGATGCAGGAAGATTGTTCCCGATGTTGGGGAAGTCCAGAACAAGGGGTCAAAGTTTAAGGATAAGAGGGAAATCTTTTAGAACTGAGATGAGAAAATCATTTTTTACACAGAGAGTGGTGAATCTGTGGAATTCTCTGCCACAGACGGTAGTTGAGGCCAGTTCATTGGCTATATTTAAGAGGGAGTTAGATGTGGCCCTTGTGGCTAAAGGGATCAGGGGGTATGGAGAGAAGGCAGGTACAGAATACTGAGCTGGATGATCAGCCATGATCATATTGAATGGCGGTGCAGGCTGGAAGGGCCGAATGGCCTACTCCTGCACCTATTTTCTATGTTTCCATGTTTCTATCACACATCCTACTCATTAATCCATTGGGTTGTATTAAATATAAATTGTTGGATGTCTAAACTTTTCAAAAGGGTTTGATATTTTCTATTTCCTGCCTTGTCAAAGTAGTCAATAGTCACACACTTATTAGAAATGTTATTGTAAGCAAGAGAGAATGAATTATTTCTCTTCTGCAGAACATTTTTGAATTATTTGACAAAATTGTATGGTCCCTGTGGATACTTCCAGCACATTTATTTACTGTATACTGTACCTTTGCCATTGTGAGACATCCCGATGCACTTTACAAAACTATTATTGAGCATTTGTGCATGCAGTTAAGCTGCTGGTGAACAAAAGTGGTCAAAGTGGTGGGTTTTAATGAGCGAGGTAGGAGGAGAGTTTTTGAGAAGCACTTCTAGACCATAAACCTAAATGACTGCAGGCACAGTCAGTCAGCAGCAGTGCAGTAAATCCAATTACAATGTACAGGAGGCGATAACTTGAGGTTCACACAGATCTTAGGTTCTTGTTTAGATGCTAAACGTTATAGAGGCAGCGATGGTTAAATATGTTTTGGAATTTTCCACTCAAATGTTTAGTGAAAATATCACACTTTAAGGTATGAGGAAGCATCGCATCTTGGTGGTTAAAATGTTGAGTTAAATTTACACAAATGGTTGAATTATTCGGTCCTGTTGGCTCCAGTGTTATCTAATCTTAGACCTGTTTGGATATAAACACAGTGATGGCATCGTTCTAAGGTCTGATCTCTCATTGAGTACAGCGGGTCAAATTGCAACTGTGGAGGCAACGGAATAATTAGCACCTTGGGGACATGTTTTTGACCCAAAACATAGCCTAATGCTGTACTGCCACAGATGCTACCTGATTTTCTGAGCTCCTCCAGCAACTTACTCTTTGCTCCAGATCCTGCATCTGCAGCTTCTTGTGGTCTCTAAAAATATTTTATTAGGTTGATCAGGAACAGCACTTGTGACAACAGAATCAAGACAAATTGTATATGTGAGAAGATAACTGTGGGATATTGACAACACTTATATTGAAAGTGTGTTTCATTTACCATCATCGGTTTTGAAGTTTGGAGATTTTTTTGTTGAAGAAAATCTTCTAAGATTGCAGATGTACATCAAGACTAAAAAGGAAACACAGAATGAAAATTGAGGGCACCATAAGAGGCGCTGTATACAAAGGGGCAGAGGCGTCTGTGCTTTCTGAGGAGGCTCCGCTCATTCAATGTCTGCAGTAAAATGCTGCAGATGTTCTATCAATCGGTGGTGGCCAGTGCCATCTTCTTTGCTGTTGTGTGCTGGGATAGCAGGGCAAAGTCCGCGGACGCCAACAGAATCAACAAGCTCATCCAGGGGGCGGAGTTATTCATGGGAGGTGGTCTTGGAGGGAAGGATGCTCATCAAACTGCAGGGCATCCTGGACAATACAACTCACCCTCAGCATAACACACTGGTCAACCCGAGGAACAGACTGGTTCCACCAAGACGCAGTACAGAACACCACAGGAGATCCTTTTCCCTTATGGCTATCAAACTGTACAACTCCTCCCCCTTCTGTTGTGGGGTAGACTGACTCTCCTTCCCCTATCTTTGCACATCCCCAGTCCTGGACTTTCCACATCACATTAATTTCATGTTTCACGTATCTTCTTGTGTTTTATGACTGTTGGCAGACCAATTTCCCAATTTCCTGGGGAAAATAAAGTTCTATCGTACCGTATATAATAGTAGAAATTGGAGTCTGGAATTCACAATGCATTGTTACCAATATCATTAATGTGGTATCATTGACAGAGTCCTAAAATGGAGGCTAAAGAAATTATTTCAATGAAAACTCAGCCACGAATCTTGGATTCTGGAAGAGCATGTTGGAAAACTCTTATACAGGTGCACAACCTTTTATCCGAAAGCCTTGGGACCAGACACTTGTCGGATTTCGGACATTTTCGGATTTCAGAATGGAAGATTTTTAGCGTAGATTAGGTAGGTAGCGCGGGCGGCTTGAAAAGTCTGGAGCAGCTGCCTCCTCCCCGGAGACCGGGAGAATCATTGCATAAATGTTAGTCAGTTAGTTTGGAGGGATTTTATGTGGTGGTGGTGGAGTAGGGGTGAAGGGGGAAACTTTAATTCTTAGTCCCCTACCTGGTCGGCGACTCCCAACCTCGCGGAGCTGGGGGCTCCGTCCGGCTGCGGGCGGCGCCGGTTGTAGCTCCGACCCCGGCAACTCTACCCCTGGCTGCGCGGCTCCAAATCCAGCGACGCTCCGCGAACGTTGGGTCGGCAGCCACAGCGCTCCGGAGCTTACCGCACGGTGACCCGGTAAGGCATTGCCCGCTCCCCGCTGGTATCCCAGCGCTGCGACGCCGCCGACTCCCGACATTCGCGGAGCTGGGGCGTCCGGCCACGGGCCGTGCTGGATTTGGAGCACCTCGCAGCCAGGGGTAGAGTTGCCAGAGTCGGAGCTACAACCGGCGCCGCCCGCTGCCCCACCGGCCACAGCGCTGCGGAGCTTACTGCACGGCGACCCGGTAAGGCATTGACCGCTCCCCGCCTCTCTGACCAGGTAGGGGACTAAGAATTAAAGTTTACCCCTTCACCCCCCTTCACATAAAAGCCCTCCAAACTAACTGACTAACATTTAAGCAATGATTTACAGATGTTTAAGCGTCTCCCGGTCTCCAGGGAGGAGGCAGTCAGCCGCTACAGTAGTACAGACCTGGGTTGACCATGGGTCATTTCGGGTCAAGTTTGACGCCAAACGCGAGCTTTGGTGCGCAGACGATATCTGGAAAAAATGGCCGGTTTTCGGAGTTTTTCGGTTTCCGGAACACCAGGTAAAAGGTTGTGCACCTGTATGCTAAGCCCTATGAATGTTTTACATTTGACCAAGAGATATATGACTGCCATCTTCCATCCCCTAATTTTAAACAACAATTAATTGGAAAAAAAGATTCAAATTTGTTTATGCAGTGTCCTGCCTCATTCTCTCTATCTTATTGCAAAGGCAAGATGTACATAATCGTATATAGTTTTTCCGCTGACTGGATAGCACCCAACAAAAAACCGTTTCACTTTGTATTATTGACTTCAGGAGGTCCCATAATGGAGAATACGCCCCAATCTCCATTTACGGGGAAAGTGTGGAGAGAGTGTGTCCAGCTTTAAGTTTCTGGGCACTCGCATTTCAGAGGACCTCACTGGGTCCACCAACACTGCTGCGCTGCGCTGGTCAAGAAGCGCACAGCAGCATCGACTGTTCTTCCTGAGGACCTTAAAAAAGACAGGTCTGCCCCCAACAGCTGCTGACAACCTTCTACCGCTGCACCACAGAGAACATATTAACGTATGGCATCTCTGTGTGGTATCTCAACTGCACGGAGGTGGAGAGGAAAGCTCTTCAGCGCGTCGCGCCCACAGAGCGCAGAGGTATTCTATCATGGACATCAGCTAACCATCCTTGCGAGGGCATCTACCACACACGGTGCCTCAGGAAGGCCTTCACTGTTCAGCATCCATAGAAGACTCCTCACACCCTTGTACTAACCGCGACTTTCCCCCTGCTTTCGAACTACTTCCCTCCGGCAGACGTGTTCAAGGCCTTCTACGCGCCCGAACCTCCAGACTCAGAAACAGCTTTATTTCCCCAGAGCTCTATAGTCGGCCTCTGAAACCGGCCCTGCTGAGTGCCCCATGTCCATCCCCCCCTGGACTGTATCCCTCCCTCGGATGTCCACGGACACACAGCTTATTTATTTACGATTTTACTTTTCTTTACACTCGGTTTGGAAGCTGCATACTAAATCTCGTTGCACTGATGTGCAATGACAATAAAATATATTATTATTATTACCTCGGTGTGTGTGACAATAAAGGAAACTAAACATTTTTCACGCAATTCTCACAGACAGCCTTGTGTCATCTGTTGATTTCATTCAAACATTCTTGCAATGACTCTGGGACTGGTGCACTACAATGCTGCTGTCCCTAGAACTGGTGCATCACTATATTGAGAATTATATTCTGCACTCTGTATCTCCCCCTTTGTTCTATCCATTGTACTCGAGTTTGTCTGTGGGATTCTCTACCTCAGTCTGTGGGTTTCTCTTCTCTGCCTCGTCTGTGCTTAATTCACTCGCTTCCAGTCAGATGGGCGGTGAAAGCCAGGTTCATTGAGGGCCTGGGTGGTCAGCAGTTCTTTCTCTCTCGGATTCTGCTCTCCAAGAGAGAGCTAGATAGGTGTCTTCTTAGAGAAATTAGAGTCAGGGGAGTATGGTTGAAGGCCTGAACGGGTAGGTACTGATTGGGGCCAATGATCAGCCGATGATCATATTGAATGCGGCTTGGCTCGAGTGCGCTGGCTTTAGAATGGCCTATGACTATGCTCAACTATTGCACCTATTGACTAATTAATTGTATTTTCTGGTATACTATTCCCTCCCTGATCTTGATTAGACATACCGCATGCAAACCAAGCATACGCATTTTCACCACTAGATATCATTGTGGTACAACGCAACAACTATAAATATCCTTTTCACGTCTACCATTCGATCCCTATAATCCACCGTTGCATTGTGCCCCACCGCGGTCCAGCAATTTGTTTGTGATTACGTATATATCTCTTCCTGTATTCTCGTCAACCCCCAGTCTCACTGCACTCTATCTGTAAAATCACCTTGCCCTACACTACATGAAGCTCTCTGTATCCCTGTTTTTTCCTTTAAATTAATGAGTGCAAAATGTTTGAATTTCCAAGTTATGTCCTGTTACTCATGGTTTTTTACCTTTGGATTTTTTAAAGTTGATACAGCATCATTATACTTACCATCAGTGGATAACATGGAATACCCTATGAACCCAGAATCAAATTATTGACCATTTCTTCAGTGATGAATTGCCTCGAACAATGACTGAAGTATGGCTATAATTGGTTGTTTTGTTTTTTTGCTGAGAGTACCAGATCCGATCCGATTGATGCCTACCAATTTTTGAATCTCTTGGAAACGAAATAATTGTGAAAGGACCATTTCATCAAAGGACCGGAGTTGGACACAAGAGTTTGACATAGTGCTTGGCAATTGGTCATTGACATTTTAAGTATTAATAGTTTTAAATATACTACATGACTACATACTGCCTATCTGTCCTTAGCTCACTCTGCTGAGTATTTCCAGTACTATTTGTCTTATTAATTTTGTGGTTGGAGGTGCCCAGGTCCTAAGTGCACGTTGTGGTAGTGCATTAACCTGTGATTCGAAATACAGTTCCATTCAACCTAGTGGAATGAAAGAAGTTATTCTTTTTTGGATTACCCCTTGAGATTGGACAGTCATCTCGTTCTATCGAGGGGGGTTCCAACATAGAACATACAGCACGAGACATAACATACATAGAGGCTCTCAATGACCCACCTACCCACACACCAATCTCAAAACCCCTCCATCCCCACTTGTTATAGTTTATAACAATTGTTAATTGGCTTTACATATCCAATAATAACAATAGTTATGTGTTACAGCATAATGTTGATGCATAATACCATATACCACCTATCAGACATCGTACGTTAATACATACCTATCACTACCAACATTATTACATGATATTGGGACATAATACAATATAAGACCATTGTTACACTATGCAATAGAATAATACATAAGTGTAATGGCCATGCATATACAATAGTTAAGCCCAAAAATCACACACAGAGCAAGCTAGATAAAAGGAGCTCGAAGACTCTAATACTAGAAACAGGTACATGGTTTTATAAAGAAGGGTAAAAGTGTATTTTTAAATAGACAAAATGAGCTAATAGTTCTTATGGTACTAGGCAGAGTGTTCCAGTCAGAAGGAGCTTTGAATTTAAATGCACGCACGTCTCCCAATTTCTTTGTTAGTTCTTGGAATGAAAAAGAAGGGTTGCTGAATATGCCCTAGTGAATATGAGGGTGTGTATGTTTAATAGGTCTTGTTTTAAATCAAGAAGGGTAATTGACGGGGTTGGATGCATTTAAGATGAACGGAACCAGTGGGAAGGCCTCTTCGAGCGTGTGGGGGATAACCAGTTTTAGAGTTTGTACGTAGAACCGTGGTGAGTTATATATGGACACCTTAAAAGAAATCTGCAAATTAAATTTCAGAAGCAGAGTTCAATATGCATTGTAGGTTCACTGCATGCAATAAAGAATGAATTTCCACTACACTGTGCCTACTCCCAGATATATGAACCAAGAAAGAATGTTTCTGCATGTTGCGTGATTTTGTCAACACCTTGAACTTGATGGCAACCTGGCTGAGGACCGAAGAAAACAATCCCATAATCGAAGGCAGACAAAAATGCTGGAGAAACTCAGCGGGTGCAGCAGCATCTATGGAGCGAAGGAAATAGGCAACGTTTCGGGCCGAAACCCTTCTTCAGACTGATGTGGGGGGTTGGTGGGGAGAAGAAAGGAAAAAGGAAGAGGAGGAGCCCTAGGGCTGAGGGAGAGCTAGGAAGGGTAGGAGACAGCAAGGGCTACCGGAAATTGTAGAATTCAATGTTTATGTCGCTAGGTGCAGACTGCCCAAGCGGAATATGTTGGTTAATGCGGACCGAGCGGAGGTGTTCAATGAAACGATCGCCAAGCCTACGCTTGGTCTCACCGATGTAGAGTAGGCTTGGCGATCGTTTTGCCGAACACCTCCGCTCGGTCCGCAATAACCAACCTGATCTCCCGGTGGCTCAGCACTTCAACACCCCCTCCTATTCCAAATCCGACCTCTCTGTCCTGGGCCTCCTCCATGGCCAGAGTGAGCACCACCAGAAATTGGAGGAGCAGCACCTCATATTCCGCATGGGAAGTCTGCACCCTAGCGGCATAAACATTGAATTCTCCAATTTCCGGTAGCCCTTGCTGTCTCCTCCCCTTCTCAGCTCTCGGGCTCCTCCTCTTCCTTTTTCCTTTCTTCTCCCCCCCCACCCTACATTAGTCTGAAGGAGGGTTTCGGCCTGAAACGTTGCCTATTTCCCTCGCTCCATAGATGCTGCTGCACCCGCTGAGTTTCTCCAGCATTTTTGTGTACCTTCCATTTTCCAGCATCTGCAGTTCCTTCTTTAACCCATAATTGAAAGCCTTTGTGTGCACCTACCCCCTTCAGCCAGCCTGGTGGCAGTCTGTCTCCTGTCATTAAATTGCAACCTGCTACCCAGGCACTTACTTTTCTTTTGAGCATCTTGCATATTCCATTCCTCTTGCTTCCCGTTTAAAAATCCTGTCATCGTCTTCCATCGCCTCCAAGCTTGCTCAGCTACATTGAATCCTAATCAATAAGTGTTATTCTTCAAACCTTTTCCGTGACTCATTCCTCGCATTTTATCTAATCTCCATCTGGTTGATAACCCTTCACGATTACTTTTTTTAATATCCCATCTCTTGCAGGTCATGTTTTGTCCAATTACTAGTGAGATTGTATGTGTCAGGACTCTAACCGCTGAAACTTCTGCCCTAATCTTTCTTGCTTCTCAACATTACTTTCCTGCTTTAAGATCTCCCGAAACCATAATTCTTTGAATACATTTTCATTCATTTGTCCTAATACCTAGTTCTACGGTTTAGTGTCAACATGTGTTTGATAATGTCCTTGTGAAATACCTCAGAATATAGCATCCATATAAAAGCAAGATGTTGTTGCATGGCATTTATTGCGATCATAGAAACATAGAAACATAGAAATTAGGTGCAGGAGTAGCCATTCGGCCCTTCGAGCCTGCACCGCCATTCAATATGATCGTGGCTGATCATCCAACTCAGTATCCCGTTCCTGCCTTCTCTCCATACCCTCTGATCCCCTTACCCACAAAGGCCACATCTAACTCCCTCTTAAATATAGCCAATTAACTGGCCTCAAGTACCCTCTGTGGCAGAGTTCCAGAGATTCACCGCTCTCTGTGTGAAAAAAGTTCTTCTCATCTCAGTTTTAAAGGATTTCCCCCTTATCCTTAAGCTGTGACCCCTTGTCCTGGACTTCCCTAACATCGGGAACAATCTTCCTGCATCTAGCCTGTCCAACCCCTTAAGAATTTTGTAAGTTTCTATAAGATCCCCTCTCAGTCTCCTAAATTCTAGAGAGTATAAACCAAGTCTATCCAGTCTTTCTTCATAAGACAGTCCTGACATTCCAGGAATCAGTCTGGTGAACCTTCTCTGCACTCCCTCTATGGCAATAATGTCCTTCCTCAGATTTGGAGACCAAAACTGTACGCAATACTCCAGGTGTGGTCTCACCAAGACCCTGTACAACTGCAGTAGAACCTCCCTGCTCCTATACTCAAATCCTTTTGCTATGAAAGCTAACATACCATTCGCTTTCTTCACTGCCTTCTGATCATCTGATGCCTTGTCGACTGGGAAGGTGCTGCATCTTGCCTTGCCTGTTGGCGTGGTGCGTTTCATACTGAGTGAGCTGACTGACATGTTATTACGTGGCAAAACAGCTGGAATGTTAGAAAAGGGGGACGTGGACATAGAAATAATTAAAAATGATTGTATTGCTGCAGCACAATAATGAATAGACCTTCATTACAGTTAGCAGATTTAAGGGATGCTTGTGTGTCCTGATTCATGAGATTACAGTATGCATCTCCTGTGATCCCCACTCCACCAGGAATGCCACCAAGAAAAAGATATTAGCACCACTGAGAGTGACGTGTGCTTCAGGATGTCCAGAGACATTTGATGGTTTTGTTCAATTTTGCAAAGGAAGGTCCAGGAACCTAAGGGTGTTTTTGTGTCCTCCACACAATGGATAGCCAAATCATTCATTTTTCATCTTCTAACAAGGCCACTTCGTAAGAGGTGGACGTGCAATGTGGGGATGGGATTACCAGTCCTGGACCAAAGCAGTTACATGTATTTCTGCCCACCACAGACTGGAGGCCTGTGACTCAGGGTTTGTTGGTGGGACCATTATTGGTAGACAATAGGTGCAGGAGTAGGCCATTTGGCCCTTCGAGCCAGCACCACCATTCAATGTGATCATGGCTGATCATCCCCAATCAGTACCCCGTTCCTGCCTTCTCTCTATATCCCCTGACTCCGCTATTTTTAAGAGCCCTATCTCGCTCTCTTGAAAGCATCCAGAGAACCTGCCTCCACCACCCTCTGAGGCAGAGAATTCAACAGACTCACCACTCTCTGTGAGAAAAAGTGTTCCTGTGTCGTGTCCGGCCCTTAACCATCTAATATGTTTCAATTTGAGATATCCTCTCATCCTTCTAAGCTCCAGAGTGTACAAGCCCAGCCTACTCAACCTCTCCCTATATCTCACACCCTCTAGTCCTGGCAACATCCTCGTAAATTTCATGCAGTGAATCATGCCCCTTTGGTTATTCATGGAATGTGAATGGGAGTGGTGATGGTGGATGTTGAGAGGCAGAAGTTTAATTTAAATGCTTGCTTCAAGTTGCATTGAAGCCGGCCTTTATTTTTTTTTAAACAGGGACACTGAAAATGCAATGAAGGATGAAAAGATAAATCTAGCAGTATGTGATCAGCATATCTATGGTCATCTCATTGATATATCCTGACAAGTGATAGATAACTTGATGTTGTATTCCTCTTGTTGGCTCACAGATACAGGATTCCTGTGTCAAATGTAAAATATATCATGTGAAATGAGGAATTGACTTGTAGCTGCAGGAGACAGATTGCCATTCTGTACCTTTCAACTATGAATACCATGGAATGTTTCACCAGTTTTATATGTTTTATTTTGATGCAAGCATCTTGTAGATAGTGGTATTCTTCAACCCTGGAATGCTTGTTTTTATTTCCTCCTTAAAACAACGGCAATTTCATCATGGGTTTGGAATAGGTGTTACTAGTTATTCAAAAAATATTTGCTGGAGTCAACTAATCTGTCACAAAGTACCTATGTGACATGGAATGTCTTCAAAATAATAAAATATTGTTGCCATTAATGCTGGAGTGCATGCAATAAATTCACACCAGGTTTGCATGTCTGTTCACATTGTCGGTCTTCCCTCCTTAAATAAAGGGCCTGCCCCACTTACGCGACCTTGGCTCGCAAATTACGCGACCTCGTGGTCGCTTGAGGCGTACGGGCACCTTATGGCCGCACGGGGCCTGTCCCACTTAGAACCGGGGCTGGTTCGTTACATCGCGCGGGGCTCCAAAATTCTGGCAGTGGCCGAAATCTTCGCGCGCCAACGGCCTGTCGGCACGCAGGCGCATTGCGGTCGTACGCAGCGTTTTGACGGCGTACGCCTAGCGTGTGGCATTGCGCGATGACATCAACGCCTGGCGTGGCGTTGATTGATGATGTCACCGCCCGATGCCCAAATTCAGTCGGCCCGCTTCCTGCCCAGCTGATTGGTAAGCATGACACAAATGACGTCACGCGCGAACTTAGCGCAAACTTTGCGTGAATTCCGCTTCTGTTTGGTCGCACTAAAGGCACGCAATCGCATGCAAGTGGGACAGGCCCTTAAGCACTTGCTCTCACATCCCTTACATTTCTCCTTATTCTCTTCTCTTCTATCCCTCTCCAATTCTCAGTAGCTTTTATCTGCCTCAGTTTGTGCACTGCTGTCAATTCTCTTTCTTTAGTTTACTTTAGAGGTACAGTGTGGAAACAGGTCTTTCGGCCCACCGAGTCAGCGCCGACCAGTGATAGTGATCCCCTGCACACTGGCACTATCCTACACTTTAGGGCCAATTTACTGAATCCAATTAGCCTTCAAACCTGTACATCTTTGAAGTGTGGGAAGATACCGGAGCATTCGGAGACTACCCAAGTAGTCACAGGGAGAACGTATAAACTCCACACAGACAGTAACCATAGTCAGGATTGAACGTGGCTCTCTGGCGCTGTCAGGCAGCATCCCTACCGTTACTCCACTCAGCTACTCCTTGTTTTATGATCGCTCGCTGGCGGTTTGAATGCTGCAACACTGGGAAGTGGAACGAAAGTCAAGAATCACTTTCATACCCACTCATAGTTACAGACGGTATTAAATTTATTCACAGTTGAATAAAGGTAGATGTCCTTGACATCTCCTTTAGTATGCAATGTCCCATTCTCCAAGCAAAGTAGCATGAGGGCTGATTAGAAGGTAAGATAGGGTTGAAAGGATACCACCTGATCTATGATCACTCGCCAGGGAGTGATAAGTTTCCTTTGCAAATGAGCAGATGGATCAGTGAATTAAAGCCCATCCTGAGGATGTTTGGGCGGTGCTCAGTTACATGATCGTGAGAAATTCTAGGGCAAGTGCTGTTGCTTTGAGAATAGTTATAGATAAGATTGAATTTTTAAAAGCACATTTTCTTTTACTCTGGAAAAGCAAGCATTAAGTCTGGACTATTATTCTTAATCATGCTCTCTTTTAGAACTATTAATGGAGATGTATCTTTGTATTAAGATACCAAACAAACGCTCTCCAATCCCCTAAAGTAAAGTAAATGATCCTGTTTTGAAGAAAAACACTGCAGTGTCACCAGTATCCTGAGCACTAATCACCCATGCATCTACATTTAAGATCAAATTGGCTTAAAAATACTATATTGTACTAAAGGCTTGTGTGCTATGCTTTAGAAATGAATGGACCCTGATATTCTCAATTTTCCTGCAAAACTTATATCGACGAATATAGAACATTGAGGGGGGATCTTATAGAAACTTACAACATTCTTAAGGGGTTGGACAGGCTAGATGCAGGAAGATAGAAACATAGAAATTAGGTGCAGGAGTAGGCCATTCGGCCCTTCGAGCCTGCACCGCCATTCTGAGAGATTGTTCCCGATGTTGGAGAAGTCCAGAACAAGGGGTCACAGTTTAAGGATACGGGGGAAATCTTTTAGGACCAATATGAGAAAAAACATTTGTCACACAGAGAGTGGTGAATCTGTGGAATTCTCTGCCACAGAAGGTAGTTGAGGCCAGTTCATTGGCCTACATTTAAGAGGGAGTTAGATGTGGCCCTTGTGGCTAAAGGGATCAGGGGGTATGGAGAGGGCAGGTACAGGATACTGAGTTGGATGATCAGCCATGATCATATTGAATGGCGGTGCAGGCTCGAAGGACCGAATGGTCTACTCCTGCACCTATTGTCTATGTTTCTATTAAGCTGCCAGTGGTGTCCCACTGCAACTACGTTTCTGCAATGATTACATGATCGTAGTCTCAAGCTCAGATCTAGACTCTGTACTATGTTTACTGTTATCATCATACTTACTATTACCGCCATTTTCATCGGTGCATGTGTATGTGTGTACCTTCACCATGTATCTGACACTTGCTGCTGCAACTGTTCAAGTAGATCACAACCTAAAGAAGACACAACGTGCTGGAGGATCAGTAAAAGTGAGGTTGTGAGAGGCCTTTGCCAGATGTTAAATCACAAATTGAATACAAAGGATAGACAGTGCATATTTTGCAGATGGTTCTTTCTATCATCTGTCCTCCAGATTGTCACCAGGCAACATAAGGAGCATATCCATGGTAGCAGAGATAGATATCTGTATACCTGCTTGACTTCATAGATGAAATGTTAGCAATTTCATTAATGGTTTTCACTACTTGAAAAACAATGATGGAGCAATCAAAACAAATATTAATATTAAATGATGTTGAAATCTTCAAGGAATGATGTTGCTGATAATGTGATAACTGCTTTGTGCACACTAAAGATAAATCAGGCAGGTTCATAATAGCCTCTTGTAGAAGCACAACTATTATCCATGTGCATGAATAGCTTGCATTTCAATTTAGATGTTTCCATTCTAATTAAATGCTTTCATCAGTAAGACATACAAGTTGTATTAGAGGGGGTGGTATCAGGCCATTTTGTCAACAGTGAGCCTGAATATTAACAGGGCCATTTTCCACAGACAACGTTGCACAGAGCTTTGGTGGGCCTACCATGCAATCATAACTCCATCTCATGTGCCTCGTTTGGTTCTCTGTTCAGCAATCAACCTTGGTGTCTGAGGGATGTGAAGAACTGCAGATGCTGGAATCTTGAGCTAAAAGACAAAGTACTGGAGGAGCTCAGCGGGCCGGGCAGCACCTGTGGAGGGAATGGGTTTCTATCCTCCCTGGACCTTTTTATTTCTAACTGCCAGCATGATATCAGCCATCTCAAATTCTCTGCTCCCCTATTCTCACCCCTGTGAATGCACGGCCATCTGCAAACTAGTAACAATCCCAACATTTAGTTCAGTATTATTATCATGCATACTGAGGTACAGTGAAAAGCTGTTTGTTGCACACGATCCAATCAAAGAAAAGACTTTACATGATTACAATTAGGCCATTCACAGTGTACAGATAAAGGATAAAGGGTTCAACATAAGGATGCACGATAAAGTCCGATTAAAGATAGTTCAATGATCCCCAATGAGGTAGATGGGAGGTCAGGACTATATTGGTTGGTGAGATGACAGTTCAATTACAATAGACAATAGTTGCAAGGAGTAGGCCATTTGGTCCTTCGAGCCATTCAATGTGATCATGGCTGATCATCCCCAATCAGTACCCCGTTCCTGCCTTCTCCCCATATCCCTTGACTCTGCTATCTTTATCTAACTCTCTCTTGAAAGTATCCAGTGAATTGGCCTCCACTACCCACAGGAGACAGAGAATTCCACAGCTTCACAACTATCTGGGTGAAAAAGTTTTTCCTCATCTCCGATCTAAATGGCCGACCCCTTATTCTTAAACTGTGGCCCCTGGTTCTGGACTTGCCCAACACCGGGAACATGTTTCCTGCCTCTAGCGTGTCCAATCGCTTAATAATCTTATATGTTTCCATAAAATCACCTCTCATCCTACAAACATGAACGTCTTTTTTTGAGTGTGGGAAGAATCCGGAGCACCTGGAAAAAACCCACGCAGTCACAGCGAGAATGTAGGAACTCCACACAGACAGCGGCCACAGTCAGGATCAAACCCGGGTCTCTGGCGCTGTAAGGCAGCAAGTCTTCCACTGAAGAAGGGTCTCAACCCGAATCGTCACCCATTCCTTCTCTCCAGAGATGCTGCCTGTCCCACTGAGTTACTCCAGCATTTTGTGTCTATCATTTGAACTAACAATCTGACTGATAAACAAGAAGCTGATTAATTTAGACAATTTTCTTCTCTTCAGGAACACTGCTGGGACCTTCAGGGTTGGAATGTCAGGAGCTGTTGAGCCTCTGATTGCCCATAAAACGCTGACTGCTCAAACAGCATGGGGCGGAGTAAACAATGTGGGATGGCACTGGAAGTTTATTATTTACTTTCATCGTTTCAAAGCCCCTTTGGTGCTTCATATGCTGCATTTGTTTTATGATTCACCTGAGGGAGCAGATGGGGCCCACCGTGGGTGTCAGACAGACATGACTCACTGGTAGCCATGGTAGTCATTAAGTCAAGTCCCAATCTAGAAACTGGGGGAAGTTAACCAAATTGTCGTTTGGAATCCTGCATAATTTCTCAAATGAATGTGAAGAAATTCCATGGGAAGGTGTGACAGAAATGTGCTGTATTTTTTACGGGCCATTGCTAATAAGGGTTTGAATTCAACCTTGAAACAAAATGCTGGAGTAACTCAGTGGGACAGGCAGCGTTCTCTGGAGAGAAGGATTGGGTGGCGTTTCGAGCTTTTTCTGCTGTGGTGCAACTTATTGAGGTAAGGAATTTTGATTGGGTGGAGTAAGTGACCAAGGAAAATGAGACAAAGAGGTGTCGGATAAGGAGAGAAGTGAAATAAAAGGCTAGAGGCAGGGATGCAGGTGGAAGCGGAGGGGGAGAGAATGGCGGGATCGTGACCGATTTGCCGAATACTTGAATGGCGGTGCTGGCTCGAAGGGCCGAATGGCCTACTCCTGCACCTATTGTCTATTGTCTATTGTCAATTTGCCCTCTGTCTGTCAAGGCCTGCTGGATGTCTCAGTTGCTAACCATTTTAACTCCCCTTCTCATTCCCATACCAACCTTTCTGCCCTGGGCCTCCATTGCCAAAGTGAGACCACATGCAAACTGGAGGACCAGGGCCTCACACCCCAATGGTATGAATATTGAGTTCCCCAATTTTAAGTAATACTCCTCTTAATCTCTCCCTTTCTTGTGCCACCAGCAGGCCTGATGTGCACCTATTTCTCCTACCATCCACCCTCTTTCACCCCCACCCTGCTCCACCTATATCCCTCCACACTTCATGCCTCATCTGTCACCCTTTTGATCTCTAGCCTTGGTCACTTACTCCACCCATGTCGGCACGGTGGCACAGTGGTAGAGTTGCTGCCTTACACCACCAGAGACCCGGGTTCGATCCTGACCACAGGTGCTGTCTGTACAGAGATTGTACCTTCTCCCTGTGAACTGCATGGGTTTCCTCTGGGTGCTCTGGTTTCCTCCTACAATCCAAAGACTACAGGTTTGCAGGTTAATTGGCTTCGGTAAAATTGTAAATTGGAAACCTTCTCTCCAGAGATGCTGCCTGTCCCGCGAAGTTACTCCTGCTTTTTGTGTCTATCTTCGGTTTAAACCAGCACCTTCCAGTTCCTTCCTACAATACATGGTGAGCGTATTGAATTTAGACGGAATAATAAGACAAAGTTGTATCAACATATGTGGCAATTTTAATATGGGTACAGAATAATGGGTAGTATGTACACTAGTTTGCAAAGTTGGTAGGACTGATTTAGTGTGTTATTAAAAGGCTTTGGTGGGTCCTGAAGCTAATAAATAAAATACAGGGATAATCTAGTAAACCTCCATAGAATTGTCTGTGGAACTGATGCACGACAATGCTGGGAACTGAATTCCATGCTTCTCAATCTGTATCTTCTCCTTTGCTCTATCATTTATACGAGCTTGAGGTGATTGTATTAATGTATGGTACATGATCTGATTGAGTTTATGGAGAAAACACTTTTATAACAGGCTGGACTGAGGAAAGCAGTAACATTTGCAGATGACGTGATTCTTGGCAATGTAGTGAAAACTGTACATGATGAGGAAATAGTAACAGACATCAAGAATATAATAGACCGGGGAAATGAGTTAGGGAAATTGATCTGATGGGATAGCATACAACATAAAGCTCTCCATTGTGCCTCGTACATGTGACAAGAATAAATCTAAACCTAAAACAAAACCTCAATAAGATGCAGGTTAGAACCATGCTCATGTATTGAGGTCAGTTCTTGGCACGTCTTTAAGAAGGATGCTAATTCTTTAGGTAGGGCCCAGAATAGATGGACGGGATAGTGTCGGGGGATAAGAATAAGAATAAGACCCTCTCCTTCCCCTACCCAAGTTGCACCAGCTTCACATGTTCCCAATGTTGGGGAAGTCCAGACCACAGGGTCACAGTTTAAGGATAAGGGGGAAATCTTTTAGGACCGAGATGAGAAAATCATTTTTCACACATTGAGTGGTGAATCTGTGGAATTCTCTGCCACAGAAGGTAGTTGAGGCCAGTTCATTGGCTATATTTAAGAGGGAGTTAGATGTGGCCCTTGTGGCTAAAGGGATCAGGGGGTATGGAGAGAAGGCAGGTACAGGATACTGAGTTGGATGATCAGCCATGATCATATTGAATGGCGGTGCAGGCTCGAAGGGCTGAATGGCCTACTCCTGCACCTATTTTCTATGTTTCTATGTTTCATTCTCACCTAGCAAACAGCACACAATGGCTTGTTTCCTTTATCATCGTAACTTCTTGGCATAATTGATTAGTTCTATATCTCTCTACATCACCATCTATACCTCTTGTTTCCCTTTCCACTGACTTCAGTCTGAAGAATGGTCTCGACCCAAAACATCACCCATTCCTTCAGTCCAAGGATGCTGACTGTCCCACTGAGTTACTCCAGTATTTTGTGTCTATCTTCGGTTTAAACCAGCTCCTTGCAGTTCCTTCCTGCACAATAAGAATTTTAATTTCTGTTATTCTCTCCATATAACAGAAGGCAAATAACATAGAATGCATGAACTAGAAACAGAAGTAGCTGAATGACTTCTTGAGCCCGAACCACCATTTACCAAGATCCAGGGCCTCATCCAATTTCCTGCCCAATTCTCCCTCATGTTGTCTGATTCTTTGGCGTCATGAAATCTAGCTGAATGTACAAAATTTGCAAGCATGAAAAATGACCCTGAGATATTAAATTCCAATCTTTAATTCATAAAGCAATGTTGCCTGCATCACCCTCGGTGATAAAGAATTCACTACATTTTTGGGAAAATACATTTGGCAAAAAAAAGATAATTGGCAAAACCACCAGAGTTAACAGGAGGACAAGTATACATGTATTTTTATGCAGTGTATTACTTTGATCAGGGAAGCATTAAATGAAAGGACTGTAGAAGCAAACTGATTCATAACTCAGAGAAGACAAATTTTGGGAGACTTCGGCAAAGACTACGAAAGTGGAGCTAATTGGATCACTCTTTCATGGGCCGAGTAAATGCTACGATTGGGAATATAATTGAGGAAAAGTGAGAAGGACATAAAGCAGGATTATGAATCTAATAGATCGGGTTTAGCACTGCAAGTTTTTAACAAAATCAAAATCAAACTCTCAACAGAACTGCTTGAAATTATGCAATTTAACTACTATTAGAGGCATGAGAAATAAATAAATAGGCTTTGATCTTTAAAGTCTATTCTATGATTCAATTGGATCATCTTTCATTTTTTACCTTAACTCAATTTATTTGCCTTGGTATCGTATTACTGCACACCATTATTTATTTTTAAAAGGTTTATTAATTTAATTTTATACATTTTCAATTGACCTAGCTTCAACAGCTTTTTAGGAAAGAGAAATCCACCCAAAGGAATAAGGCCGTTGGCATATAATTGACCTGTCCTACATTTGTGCCTTGGACATAGAGTCATAGCGATACAGTGTGGAAACAGGCCAAAGAAAAACACTTGAACAATATGAAAAGGATTTGATATGGTGGACACATAATAAATGTCAGTAATTGTTGGAGCATACAAAGTTTTGGACATAAGCATAAAATTATCAGCACAAAGGAGTGTGCACATTCTCCCGGTATCCGGGTGAGATTTTTCTGGGTGCTCCAGTTTTCTCCCACATTCCAAAGGCTTGCAGGTTTGTATGTTAATTGGCTGCTGTTTAATCTTTCCCCAGTGTGTAGGATGGAATGAATGTATGGGTGATAGTTGTGGATTTGGTGAGCCAAAGGGCCTGCTTCCATGCTGTTTCTCTAAACTAAAGTAAAAAAGTCAAAATAATGTTCCATACCCACCAACGATAAACACAAAATTCTGAGCTACTCAGCAGGTCAGGCAGCATCTCTGGAGAAAAGGACTAGGTGACGTTTTGGGACAGAACCCTTCTTCAGACTACACCTACCAAATTGTTTGAATATGTGGTTTACAACAATGTTAGAGAGGCTGAGGTGACCCATATTAGAAGCTCTAACTACAAACTGTTGGTGCAAGAGATGGGAATAAAGAGGTGTTAACTGAGATGAAATAGATTTGGAGCATAAAAGTGAGGATAGACCATACTGGGCAGATAGTCCATTTGTCTGCTATGAATCCCATGTGCAGTATTTCAGTGTAAAAGGTGCATATCATTGTCATGTGAAATTCTGGCTGATCATTGGAGATTGCTGGAAGAAGAGGCTTGACTGAAAGGTATAATTTGCATTGGAAATGCAAGCGAACAACCAAATCGTGGTCCAGAGCAACTACAGTTTGCCAACTTGTTTCCCTGGCTCAAGGCTTGCAAAAAATAGATGTTGTTTCTGATTGAATGAAATTGGTGAGGTAATAGACTTTGTATCCATGGCGCGGAACATTGCAAAGCACTTTGTGGCTTGACAGACCCTGAACAAATGACAAATTTGACAATGATAAAACTGCAAAAGCAGCATCAAACATAACACTGCATACAGTTGCTGGATTTCATGTCTCCTGTGTGATGGTACAAGTGACTTAAACTCTTATTAGTGACATTCAAAGTAGAAGTGCCTGCTTTATTTTAAATACGTGCCACAAACTTCCTTAAATATCCAAAATGGTGTCCATGCACATCTGCAGAGCAAATAGTGTGAATGCTGTCAGAAGATCAACACTATTTCTTGGACAACAGAAACTCATATGTCAGGCTGTTATTCATTGGCTACAGCTCGGCGTTTAACACCATCATCCCCTCCAAGCTGGTTACCAAGCTCTCAGATCTGGGTCTCTGCACATCCCTCTGCAATTGGACCCTCGACTTCCTCATCCACAGACCACAGCACAATCAGCACGGGAGCACCTCAAGGCTGCGTGCTCAACCACATGCTGTACTCACTCTATACTCATGACTGCATAGCCGGACATAGTGCGAACTCCATCAACAAGTTCGCCAACGACACCACTGTTGTGGGACGTATCACTGATGTGGATGAGTCAGAGTATAGAAGTGAGATCGACCGTTTGACCAAATGATGCCAGCACAATAACCTGGTCCTCAACACCAGCAAAACCAAGGAACTGATTGTGGACTTTGGAAGGGGTAGGATAGGGACCCACAGTCCCATTTATATCAATGGGACAATGGTGGAAAGAGTCAAGAGCTTCAAATTCCTGGGCGTGCATATTTCTGAAGATCACTCCTGGTCCCGGAACACTGATGCAATTTATAAAGAAAGCACATCAGTGCCTCTACTTCCTGAGTAGATTATGGAGAGTCGGTATGTCAAAGAGGACTCTCTCGAACCTCTACAGGTGCACAGTAGAGAGCATGCTGACCGGTTGCATCGTGGCTTGGTTCGGCAACTTGAGTGTCCAGGAGCGGAAAAGAATGCAGAAAGTTGTGACCACTGCCCAGTCCACCATTGGCTCTGACCTCCCCACCATCGAAGGGAACTATCGCAGTCGCTGCCTCATAAAGGCTTCCAGCATCATCATGGACCCACACCATCCTGGCCACACACTCATCTCTCCGCTGCCATCAGGTAGAAGGTACAGGAGCCTGAAATCTGATATATTCAGGTTCAGGAACAGTTTCTTCCCCACAGCCATTAGGCTATTAAACACGCCATCAAACACATTCTGAACTATAACAGCCTATTGCACTTTATCTGTTTATTTATGTGTGTATATATATGGTGTATGCTATATAGATACACTGAACTGTTCTGTATTTATGCCTACAATATCCTGTTGTGCAGCAGCAAGCAAGAATGTCATTGTCCTATCTGGGACACATGACAATAAACTCTCTTGACTTGACTTGACTACTTAGAAATAAAAAACTGCAGATGCTGGTCAATATACAATAGGACACAAAATTCTGGAGTAAGTCAGCATGTCAGGGAGCATCTCTGCGGAACAAGGATTGATGGCATTTTGGGCCGAGACCTTTCTTGTTTAGGGTCAAGACACTACATGCTCTACAGATGAACGAAGTATGCACATTTGGCCTATCATGATAGACAAAAGTACTGGAGAAACTCAACAGGTGCAGCAACATCTATGGAGTGAAGGAAATAGGCAACATTTTGGGCCAAAACCCTTCTTCAGACTATCATGGTGATAGTCATTACTCTTATTTGCTGTCATTGATGCCATTTGGAGCTCGGTGTCCCAGCTATGTCTCTCGCGTTACCTTCCGGACATGAATCATGTTAGAATTTGCAAAAGAGAATCCCCTCCTGTCAGTTTAAAGTGATCAACTATTGATCAGATCATTGCTCATTGATTTATTCTGCAAGTATCTGATGCTGTATTTTGCAACTTCAAATTGTAAAGATCTGTGG
Organism: Leucoraja erinaceus; assembly: GCF_028641065.1. Taxonomy (NCBI): domain Eukaryota; kingdom Metazoa; phylum Chordata; class Chondrichthyes; order Rajiformes; family Rajidae; genus Leucoraja; species Leucoraja erinaceus. Next base: position 1,979,178 of record NC_073378.1, read on the forward strand.
GGAGAGGTTATGTGAAGGACTGAGGATGAAGTTTTACTGACATCCACGTAAACCACATTGGGGGGTTGTTCTTGCAACACAATATTACAAGACATAAGAGCATCCGATGGGCAAGCAAGCAGTAGGATGAAAAAGGGGGAAAGGTTACATGAGCTAGATAGGGCTCTTAAAAATAAGGGCAAAGCCATTTAGAACAGAGACGAGGAAACACCTTTTCTCACAGAGAGTTGTGAGTCTGTGGAATTCTCTGCTGCTTCAGAGGGCGGTGGAGGCCGCTTCTCTGGATGCTTTTAAGCGAGCTAGATAGGGCTCTTAAAGATAGCGGAGTCAGGGGATATGGGGAGAAGGCAGGAACGGGGTACTGATTGGGGATGATCAGCCATGAGATCACATTGAATGGCTCGAAGGGCCAAATGGCCTACTCCTGCACCTATTGTAGCAATGTTACAAAATTTTGAGATTTACAAAAATCAAGTCTGCAATTTATCCCATCAGATAAAGCATAACAATAAGTTTAATTTGACACCTAATTCACTTTCATATCTCAAGTAATAAAAAAGTTATGGCCATTTTCATACTCGGAAATTAGCATCTTGTTCCCTATTGATTTTCTATGGACATAACAAAAAAGCTGTGATCGTGGACAGTCAAAAGCCCATAACCTTCTTAAAAATTAAGAGAACTGAATGAAATTTTCAGTTATCATAGATTGAAGCATTCTGAAACAAATATAAAATAATCTTACTTGGATGACCTGAAATTAAAGCATATAATTAGTTAGTTACCCAATTGTAGCTAATTTCAAACTTCAATTACTAGTCTAAACATCTATCCATTTCTTAATAAATGATTAACATTTTTAAATAGCCTAAGTGTCCAAATAGTATTCATAAATAATTCACAATAAAACATGATTTTTAAATCTCATTTACATCAATTTATAGGCCAAATGGAAGGAATTTAGTGTTCATTTGCTGTAAATTAAAGTCAATTTAAATCGGCTTTCTAGTGGGTTCCTGTGAACGCGCTGGTTTAGAACGTTCACATTGCGCTGGATTTGTGCCCTCAAATGCCCAGAAAAATACTGCGGGATATAAAGAGCCCAAAATGAGCTACTCACTATAGAAAACTTTATATGCAGGGTTATATACAAGCCCCATTTAATGTAAAAATAAGGTACATACCTTTAATTGTTTGCTTTATAAAACACTGGGGCTGCGAGAGGTTGCGGAGTGAGAGAGTGATTTTTAAACTACTATAATTATTATACAAGGCCATAAAAACTAATAATACCTTTTGCGACGGGGTCTTTCAGCGATTTTCCGTTAATGATTTACTAGGCTGAACATTTTCGATTGGAACAGCCTAGTAAAAATCGCGTTTTAAACCCGCCCCCTCTAAACAGCGCCAAAATCACACACAAGGGGTGGGGCAGATGCTCAGCCACGATTCAGGTACGTTTTGTAACATACCTACCTATTGTCTATTGTTCCTTGTAGTTCGTCAAACACGGGAGACTTACATAAATCTGCCATCTATTGTGGCTGCAACTGGGGATAGACACAAAATGCTGGAGTAACTCGGCAGGTCGGGCAACATCGCTGGAGAAAAGGAGTAGGTGTCTTTTCGGGTCAGAACCCTTCTTCAGACTGATTCTTTCAGTCGAAAGAAGGGATCCAACCCGAAACATTGTCTACTCCTTATCTCCAGGGATGCCGTCTGACCCGTTGAGTTACTCCAGCATTTTGTGTCGGTCTTCGGTGTAAACCTGCACCTGCAGTTCCTTCCTACACACTGCAACTGGGGAGTTGGATTCTGGCAGAGGTCTCTAATTTGAGAATCACTACCACTGTCATTTTGACAAATGGCTTTAATGCTTCTGGTCCTTCCACACTTGGAGATGTCCCACGTTTTGTTTCTGGCTCTTTTGAAGAAAGGTCGTCTAAGGCTGTTTATTAAGACAAGAGATTTAATTCTCTCTTGCCAGAAAAATGCGAGTGGAGGGAATAAGTGTCATTGATAGAACTTCAGCCATTATCTTGCCACTATTTGACTGAATGGATGTTGCTTTTTGGATACAGCTTGTCGATGCTGCCCAGAAGTTGAAGTGACTCCACTCCATCACAAACTGATAGACTGAGGCAATAAGCAAGGGATCAATGCTTGGTAACATGACAGCAGACACGATGTCTTCATTCTGCAGCAGTTCACTGTGATAGAGAGTTGAATCTGAGCGACCACAGCAAACCACTGGGCAGCTGCTGGCTTATGACATAATGTGCTGATGGTGAGTCAGATGAATCTGTTGCAGAGTGCCTTCATGTATGTGAGGTCTGAAGTGGAGGGTCTTGTGACTAGGGTGTTAGATTGTCATCACGTGCTATAAACATCCTAGTCATTATTTTATTTGTGTACAGCCTCGTGAAACTGCCTCATCGTTTCACTGGAGTTGTGGAGATAACATTAGAAATAACTTTAAACAAATGAATTGAGACATAGAAAATAGGTGCAGGAGTAGGCCATTCGGCCCTTCGAGCCTGCACCGCCATTTAATATGATCATGGCTGATCATCCAACTCAGTATCCCGTACCTGCCTTCTCTCCATACCCCCTGATCCCTTTAGCCACAGGGCCACATCTAACTCCCTCTTAAATATAGCCAATGAACTGGCCTCAACTACCCGCTGCGGCAGAGAGTTCCAGAGATTCACCACTCTCTGTGTGAAAAAAGTTTTTCTCATCTCGGTTTTAAAGGATTTCCCCCTTATCCTTAAGCTGTGACCCCTTGCCCTGGACTTCCCCAACATCGGGAACAATCTTGCTGCATCTAGCCTGTCCAACCCCTTAAGAATTTTCTAAGTTTCTATAAGATCCCCTCTCAATCTCCTACATTCTAGAGAGTATAAACCAAGCCTATCCAGTCTTTCTTCATAAGACAGTCCTGACATCCCAGGAATCAGTTTGGTGAACCTTCTCTGCACTCCCTCTATGGCAATAATGTCCTTCCTCAGATTTGGAGACCAAAACTGTACACAATACTCCAGGTGTGGTCTCACCAAGACCCTGTACAACTGCAGTAGAACCTCCCTGCTCCTATACTCAAATCCTTTTGCTATGAAAACTAACATACCATTCGCTTTCTTCACTGCCTGCTGCACCTGCATGCCTCCTTTCAATGACTGGTGTACCATGACACCCAGGTCTCGCTGCATCTCCCCCTTTCCCAATCTGCCACCATTTAGATAATAGTCTGCTTTCCTGTTTTTGCTACCAAAATGGATAACCTCACATTTATCCACATTAAGAGTGTGTTATTGTCATATGTCCCAGATAAAACAATGACATTATTACTTGCAACAGAATATATAAACAAAGTGCCCTGTGAACAATATAATAAATGAGGAAAAAAACACAATGTGACATATGCCAATACCTATTTTCTAGCTGGCTTATTGACGTTAGAATAAATAAGGATTCCATTCAGGCATTTAGAATGTTATCCAGGTTGTTTGGTAATTTGCCGCACATTTAGTATCATTGGCTATATTTAAGAGGGAGTTAGATGTGGCCCTTGTGGCTAAAGGGATCAGGGGGTATGGACAGAAGGCAGGTACAGGATACTGAGTTGGACGATCAGCCATGATCATATTGAATGGCGGTGCAGGCTCAAAGGGCCGAATGGCCTACTCCTGCACCTAATTTCTATGTTTCTATTAACTGAGGAAATTTACAAAACACAGAAGTAACCACCCTTGAGGTGGCACAGTGGCGCAGTGGTAGAGTTGCTGCCTTAAGCCCCTGTCCCACTTGGGTGATTTTTTTAGTAACTACAGGCACCACATGGTCGCAGGGTGACGCCAGTATGGTTGTGAGTTGTCTCCTCAAGTTGCCTAAAGAGTCATAACGTTTTTCTGGTCGCCACTGGATTTTGAAATGTTAAATAGAAACATTGACATAGAAAACAGGTGCAGGAGGAGACCATTCAGCCCTTCGAGCCAGCACCGCCATTCATTGTGATCATGGCTGATCGTCCCCTATCAATAACCCGTGCCTGCCTTCTCCCCATATCCTTTGATTCCACCAGTCCCTAGAGCTCTATCTAACTCTCTCTTAAATCCATCCAGTGACTTGGCCTCCACTGCTCTCTGTTGCAGGGAATTCCACAAATTCACAACTCTCTGGGTGAAAATGTATTTTCTCACCTCAGTCCTAAATGACCTCCACTTTATTCTAAGACTGTGGCCCCTGGTTCTGGACTCGCCCAACATTGGGAACATTTTTCCTGCATCTAGCTTGTCCAGTCCTTTTATAATTTCATATTTTCATAATTTCATAAGGGGTTGGACAGGCTAGATGCAGGAAGATTGTTCCCGATGTTGGGGAAGTCCAGGACAAGGGGGTCACAGTTTAAGAATAAGGGGGAAATCTTTTAGGATCGAGATGAGAAAAACATTTTTCACACAGAGAGTGGTGAATCTGTGGAATTCTCTGCCACAGAAGGTAGTTGAGGCCAGTTCATTGGCTATATTTAAGAGGGAGTTAGATGTGGCCCTTGTGGCTAAAGGGATCAGGGGGTATGGAGAGAAGGCAGGTACAGGATACTGAGTTGGATGATCAACCATGATCATATTGAATGGCGGTGCAGGCTCGAAGGGCCGAATGGCCTACTCCTGCACCTATTGTCAATGTTTCAATATATGTCAGGGTGTGTCCCTATAGAATATGGATAGGTAAGGTTTTGGGTCGGGCCCTTCTTTAGAGTCCGAAAGAGGGGTCATCTCAATCCTGTTGTGGATTCCTGGTACCTGTACAATGGCCAACCATTTGCTTTCAATTAATTGTATTGTGAATTCTTGGAGATTTGTCTCAGGCAGTATCAGTGTTCCTATATTGTTTAAACAACCTGTTTAGAATTTTCTCATCCTTAAATGTATGAAGTCATATTTAAACCATCTGAATCCCTTGATTCTCTATAATCACTGTCTGCTGTCTAATTAACTATGTATAAAGTGCCTAGAGCCATCAAATAGTATAATGCTTTTGTTATTATACGGAGGTATAAACTATTCTCCATTAAACACATTTTTTGTGTTTCAAGTTTTAAGTTTTAACTTTACCTAAATTATTTCAGCATTGCAAAAAAAAATACTTTTTTCCATTAACAATATAACCATATAACCATATAACAATTACAGCACGGAAACAGGCCATCTCGGCCCTACAAGTCCGTGCCGAACAACTTTTTTCCCCTTAGTCCCACCTGCCTGCACTCATACCATAACCCTCCATTCCCTTCTCATCCATATGCCTATCCAATTTATTTTTAAATGATACCAACGAACCTGCCTCCACCACTTCCACTGGAAGCTCATTCCACACCGCTACCACTCTCTGCGTAAAGAAGTTCCCCCTCATGTTACCCCTAAACTTCTGTCCCTTAATTCTGAAGTCATGTCCTCTTGTTTGAATCTTCCCTATTCTCAAAGGGAAAAGCTTGTCCACATCAACTCTGTCTATCCCTCTCATCATTTTAAAGACCTCTATCAAGTCCCCCCTTAACCTTCTGCGCTCCAGAGAATAAAGACCTAACTTATTCAACCTTTCTCTGTAACTTAGTTGTTGAAACCCAGGCAACATTCTAGTAAATCTCCTCTGTACTCTCTCTATTTTGTTGACATCCTTCCTATAATTGGGCGACCAAAATTGTACACCATACTCCAGATTTGGTCTCACCAATGCCTTGTACAATTTTAACATTACATCCCAGCTTCTATTCTCAATGCTCTGATTTATAAAGGCTAGCATACCAAAAGCTTTCTTTACCACCCTGTCTATATGAAATTCCACCTTCAAGGAACTATGCACGGTTATTCCCAGATCCCTCTGTTCAACTGTATTCTCCAATTCCCTACCATTTACCATGTACGTCCTATTTTTTATCTTTATATATATATATATATATATATACATATATATATATCTTTCCAGTTTCTATTATTTATTATTTTGAATCATATTTCACACCAAAGAAATCTTTCCCTTTAGCTTGGAAGTTAACCAAAGAATTATAAGCATAGTGAAGAGGTAGTGGTTTTCTTCATTGATTAAATTCACCGATGGAATCAAAGTATATTCATTTCACAACCCAATAGTATGAACCTTGAATTCTCTGATTTCAATTAAACCCCCGCCCTTTAATTTTCATAATTCCCCCTCCCCAGTTTGCACATCGCCCTGTTCCTTTCCCTTCCTCCTTCCACTTATCTTCCACCCCTCCCTAATCTGAGGCACCACTTCCCTTTATATTCCCAGCCCCCATCCCCCATCCCCTCCATACTTCCCTCTGTGTTTACATTTCATTCCTCCTCTTCCTTTCTTATCCGGCACTCTGTTGTTTCCATTTAACCTCCAGCCTTTATCACCATTTCCACTGATTTGTTGTGCATCCCCCCTCACCTGTATCCACCCATCACTTGTTATGTTTGCCCCATCCCTAAAGGGCCTGTACCACCATCATGCGACTGCATGCGGCGAGCGCGACCAAACCGGAAGCGGGGGCCGCGCGGAGGTCGAGCGATCCCCGTACAGGGCCTGTCCCACCAGCATGCGACTGCATGCGGCAAGCGCGACCAAACCGGAAGCAGGGGCCGCGCGGAGGTCGAGTGATCCCGTATGAGTTGAAGTGAAGTTCGAGCGAAATCCGCGGCAAGTTCGTGCGTGACGTACGATGTCAAGACGCTGCATATGGCGTCAAGACGCTGCGTACGGTGTCGAGACGCTGCGCACGCCCGTCGAGGTGGTGCATACGGCCTCAATGCGGCTGCGGGCCGGCAGGCCGTTGCCACGTGGGAATTTTTGAACACGGTCAGTTTTTCGGAGCCCCGCGCGATGTCGGGACCAGCTCCGCACAACTTCATACGGCTCCGGCGATCAAAGTGGGACCGGCCCCGCGAGGCTGTACGGCTCAAGCGACCACGTTAGGTCGCGCTTGCCGCATGCAGTCGCATGCTGGTGGGACAGGCCCTTTAGTCTTGTTAGCATCTCTCTCCTCCCACTGCAGACCAAATCTGAAGAAAACTGGAGACACTCAGACTATCTTTGATGGAACTTTACTGGCTTTATCTTGCAGTAAATGTTACTCGCGTTATTCCCTTTATCCTGTATCTATACACTGTGAATGTCTTGACTGTAATCATGTGTTGTCTTTTCGCTGACTGGTTAGCACACAACAAAAGCTTTTCACGGTACCTCGGTCCACGTGACACTAAACTAAACTCAATTCCCATCCCAAAACATTGTGTGGCCATTTCCCTTCACAGATGCAGCCTGACCTGTTGAGTCCCTCCAGCACATTGTTTTTATTGTTTATATTCAGTTTCAAATGAAGATTTGGAGATGAGCCCCGGTCATCAGTGTGCACATGGTAACCAGTGAACATGGAGTGTTATGCAGCATAACAGCAATATCTAACCTTGGCTGGCCAGCCTTGTGTTTGCCTGTGCATTATACCTGAAAGATATGTCATTTTCTGGATGTTTTCCAGCTTGTGTAAATGATTCCCAATAATTGCTCCCACTATGCCAGCTGATTTCCCGGGCAAGCTGTTTTCCATGCTGTTCCTGCAGCCATTGGACTATGTTCCCCTTGATGCCCATTGGCACCTGTTTTGCCAGCACTTCTCAATATCCCACTTCATCATTTTGCTGCCTTCTGTCAAAACCACACACTCTCAGCTGACCTTTGCAATTTAAGCCCTCCAACTAATGTTGGACCAAGACTATGATAAGTTCATGTTCATAAGGTATAGGATCAGAATTAGGCCATTTGGCCCATCGTCTACTCTGCCATCTATCTTTCTCTCTCAATCCCATTCTCCTGCCTTCTCCCCACAACCCCTAACACCATTACTAATCAAAAATCTGTCAAACTCCACCTTAAAAAATATCCATTGACGGCATCCACAGCCGTCTGTGGCAATGAATTCTGCAGATTCACTACCCTCTGAGTAAATAAATTCCTTCTCTTTGCTACTGATAGATAGACAGATAGATAGATTGGATTATTTCATGAGCAGGATATACCATGGTGTTTTTTTCACATATTTGGGTAATGCCTGCGTTAAAATAATACTGAATGGCCTGGTTAGAATTGCTTCTTGTCAGGTTCAAATATTTAGAAACTAGCTGAGATGTTATCCCAAAGCTTTGACTGTATCCTGCACTCTCGCCATTTCTTGACATCATGGTGGTGAACAGAGTTGTTTGAAGTCTTGAAGAGTTGTCTTGTTTAGTCTCATTTTCTGTAACTCATTTTCACCTCGCCTTTTTCTTTTATCATCGTTACTTTTTTGCATATCTCTCATTAATTTGTTGTATATCTCTATATCACCGTCTATATCTCTTGTTTCCCTTTTCCCCGATGAAGGGTCTTGATCTGAAACGTCACCCTATGCCTTTTATGTTTCTTTAGATTAAAGAATCTAAATCTAGTATCCACAAATCTAGTAATTCTATGTATCTTTAATCTAAACTTAGACTCCCAAGTTGGACCACGTAAATATCTCTACCATCTCTTATAAAGATCTCCATTCAATTGAGGTGAATTATAATTTTTAGGTCTGACCACCCCTTTGATCATTTACCAGTCCCTTGGTCTTCCATTATTTGCTTGTGCGTTGTCTCCAACTCTTGGAGTTTCTCACTAAACCACCGCTGACACGAAAATTCAAGGAATAATATAGATAGATAGAATTTATTACCACACAACTAGGATCGGTGGAATTTTGGGTTGTCAGCAGCAGCGATACAATAATAAAGAACACACAACCACAATAAGAATGTAACACAAACATCCACCACAGCATTCATCACTGTGGTGGAAGGCACCAGAGTCAGTCCAGGATCGGCTCTTCCTCACCGGAGACCGCGGCTTTAAGTTGTTGTAGGCCACAGGCCGGCGGTTGAGATTTAAAGTCTCCGCCGCAGCCAGAAGCACCGTAGACTGCAGGGCCGGCGGTCGAAGCTCCCCTCCAGGGGTGATGGTAAGTCCATGCCGGGCCCGCGGTAGAAGTTGGCCGCGGGCCGGCAGTGATGGCTTCTTCTTCCCCCGGGTCCCCCACGAGGGATCCCGGGCTGCGGACGCCGCGCTATCTGGAGCTCTGCAGACCGCGGCTTCAGGCTGCCGGCAGCCCCGGGCCAGCGAAACGGAGCGCTCCCCTCCAGCGAGCCCCAGCGAGGGCTCACCCGCTCCACGCCGAGAGTCCACGCTGCGCCCGCCGCTGAAGCCCCGGGCGCGTCTCCGGGAAAGGCCGCGCCGATCCTTGATGTTAGGCCACGGGGGAGGCGACCTGGAAAAAGTCGCCTCTCCATGGAAGAGGCAACCAAAATGGTTTCCCCCTCACCCCTCCACACCACCCCCCCACACAAAACACACAAAGAAACATTAAAAACACACTTTAAAAACATACTAAATTTTTTTTTTTTAAGTTGGAAAAACTGACGCGCTGCTGACATGGCTGCTGCCAGAACAGCGCCCCCCTCCATATTTCACGATAAGTAGGCTGTAACATCAGGAAATGTGACGTAAAATTCAAAACATTCTGTTTTCAAATAAATAGTTCTGAATAAATAGCTCTTGGTTGTTTCTTATGTTATTTGAAGACCTTTCATTCCAGTGTCCTTCATGCTTCTTAACTGCACCAATTAAAAGATGGGCCCAGCAGGTCCATCCATATGATGTAGGCAGCCTTTTCCTTGACTGGGAGAAAGCTAAAACTACCTGGGAAATGTCAACACACTAATAGTACCTTTCCAGCAATATTAAGATGTCCCTCCATTGATACCAGACTTCCCATCGTAGCCTTTATCTACACTTCATGCTGCTTCAGAAAAGCAGCGAACATAATCAAAGACTTGTTCCACACCAGTCACTCCTCCTTCTCCCTGCTCCCGTCTGGTAGAAGATACAGAAGGTTGAAAGCGCGCACCTCCAGACAGGATTAGCATCTTCCCCTCTGTTGTCAGGCTTCTGAACGGTTCTTCCGCAAGCTTGGATACTATCCGTGGTGTGTTGATGTTTAAGCATGTGGTATGTTTGCCTTCATCAGTTGGGCATTGAGGGTAAGAGTCGGGAAGTTATGTAGCAACTTTTAGGAGTTAGCGAGGCATAGAAAGGGTAGACAGTAGGCACCTTTTCCCCAGGGTGGAAATGACAAAGCTTAGAGGACATAGCTTTGAGGGCCTGTCCCACTTGCATGTGATTGCATGCGTTTGGCGCGACCAAACGAAGCAGAGTTCACGCCAAGTTCGCTCGTGATGTCATTGGCGTCATACTGACCAATCAGCTGGGCAGGAGGCGGGCCGACTGAATTTGGGCATCGCACCGCGTCGGGCGGTGACGTCATCACGCAACGCCATGCCGGGCGGTGATGTCATCATGCAATGCCACGCGCTAGGCGTACGCTGTCAAGACGTTGCGTACACCGTCAAGACGCTGCGTACGACCGCCATGCGCCTGCGGGCCGACAGGCCGTTGGCGTGCAATATTTTCACAGTGCACGATTTTCGGAGCCCCGCGCGATGTCGGGACCAGCCCCGCACAACTCCATACGTCTCCGTGATTCTAAGTATCCCGCGCGGCCATACGCCTCAAGCGACCACGTTTGGTCACGCCAGACGCATGCAATCGCATGCAAGTGGGACAGGCTCTTCAAGGTAAGAGGGGGATGTGGAGCAAGTAATTTTACACAGAGTGGTGTTTGCCTGGAAAGTGCTGCCTGTGGTGATGGTGGAGGCTGGTGCTAAAGTGGTGTTTAAGAGGTTGTTAGATAGATACATGAATATGCAGTGAATGAAGGGATAGAGATCACATACAAGGTTAGTAGATTAGTTTAAATTGGCATCTTGTTCGGCACAAACATTTTGTGGTGTGGGGCTGTTCCTGTTTTGTCGTGTTCTATGTTCTACATGTAACTCTTGCTGAGTGTAGAAATCTGGATCACAAACCGAGCCTTAATCTGTAGAAAATTATTAAGTATTCATTCTAGTTTACCAATACTCACTATAGTGATATTTACCTTCATATTGTTTTTAAATCCCAGGCATTCAGATGCTCAATATGGTATCATTTTTGTTTGACTAATGATGCTTGCGCTAAGCTATTAAATATATTCAATATATGATTTAATGCTTATCAGTCTCGGATTTAATGCTTATCAGCTTTCACGGGCATTTTGTCTGCTAACAGGATGTTTATATTTTCCAAATGGTAAATTTGTTTGAAGATATAAACACATCGGAGAAGAGGTAATCCTGATAGATTGGAGAAAGATACAATTTCAGTAGCCAACCAACTTTTGTCACTGATGTTGATTTTATTGCCATCGGTGTTGTGTTGCCTCCAAAAATGGTGATCCAGATTTGCTCTGAAGAATACAGGCCCACAGATTCAACAATACCAATGAGATCTCCCACTCAACCTGCCTGTTTCCATACCTTCCATACTCCAAAGATGTACAGCTTTGTAGGCTAATTGGCATGGTTGTTTTTTAACTTGTTCCTAGTGTGGAGGGGATTGCTGGTTGGCTTGGTCTCGGTGGGTTGAAGGGCCTGTTTATGCATGGTTTCTCTAAACTAAACTAAACTAAACTAAACTACCAGTTAATATTTGCTTTCAGCAGCATGTTGTAAGTAGCAAATGTTTCAGGTCTTGGTTTCTTGGTCTTCCAAAATATTCCAAATGGAATTTCAACTGGAGGTGGTGAAGGGAGGGCTTAGGAATGGATGGATGATATTTTCAATTGAGAGGTGCCAATATGAAATGCCACCTATCCATGTCCTCCTAAGTTACTTGAGCACTCTATGTATCTTTTCTTAATGTAGCAGCCATTGTTGCACTGTCATCTTTCTGTTATTAGTTGGCACCCTCTTTGGAATTTCCTTTGCCCTCTCTCTGCCTCCATTTTACTCTCTGTTCCTTTACGGCGTTCTTTAAAACCCAGGTTTAGTTTAGTTAAGGTTTATTATCATCACGTACTGAGGTACAATGAATAGCTTTGTTTTTGCACGCTGTCCAAACAAACTTTACATAAATACAGTCGTCAAACATAGAAACATAGAAACATAGAAATTAGGTGCAGGAGTAGGCCATTCGGCCCTTCGAGCCTGCACCGCCAATCAATATGATCATGGCTGATCAACCAACTCAGTATCCCGTACCTGCCTTCTCTCCATACCCTCTGATCCCATTAGCCACAAGGGCCACATCTAACTCCCTCTTAAATATAGCCAATGAACTGGCCTCAACTACCCTCTGTGGCAGAGAGTTCCAGAGATTCACCACTCTCTGTGTGAAAAAAGTTCTTCTCATCTCGGTTTCCAACTCAATTACAATAGGTAGAGCCAAAGGGAAAGAGGCGAGAGTGCAGAATATTGTCCACAATATTGCAGTCAAGTCAAGTTTATTCGTCACATACACTTACGAGATGTGCAGTGAAATGAAAGAGGCAATACTCGCGGACTTTGTACAAAAAGACAAACAAACAACCTGCAAACAGAATGGAACAGAATCACATGTTCACATATTACATATTTGTGGGAGGGAAGAAAAAGGAAAAAAACAGCAATTTTAAAAAGACAAAACAGAACAGTAAAAAGGTTCAGTAAAGTTAGTCCCTGGTGAGATAGGAGTTTATAGTCCTAATTACCTCTGGGAAGAAACTCCTTCTCAACCTCTCCGTTCTCACAGCATGGCAACGGAGGCGTTTGCCTGACCGTAGCAGCTGGAACAGTCCGTTGCAGGGGTGGAAGGGGTCTCCCATAATCTTATTGGCTTTGGAGTTGCACCTCCTGATGTATAGTTCCTGCAGGGGGGCGAGTGAAGTTCCCATAGTCCGTTCGGCCAAATGCACTACTCTCTGCAGAGCCTTCTTGTCCTGGGCAGAACAATTCCCAAACCAGATGGTAATGTTCCTGGACAAGATGCTTTCCACAGCCGCTGAGTAGAAGCACTGGAGGATCCTCGGAGACACTCTGAATTTCCTCAATTGCCTGAGGTGGTAAAGGCGCTGCCTTGCCTTACTCACGAGTGCTGCAGCGTGTGATGTCCATGCCATATCCTCAGAGATGTGGACGCACAGGTATTTAAAACAGCTCACCCTATCCACAGTATCCCCATTTACTGTGTTGTGGGGAGAGGCGAACATCTTCCCCCCAACCTCTCTTTGAACCTCTGAGGCTGAATGGGCAGACAGTTGAGCAGGTAGAGGCCTTTAGATACCTGGGCACAGAGATTGACACCCGCCTGTCCTTCCCCCAGCACACAGACTCTGTGTACAAGAAGGCACAGCAACGCCTGTTCCTGCTGAGGAAACTCAGGAGCTTTGATGTCAGACAGGACATTTTAACAGCTGTCTATAAATCACTTATAGAATCTGTACTCACCTTTAACATCACATCCTGGTTCACCATCACCTCTGTCAAAGACAAATCAAAGCTTTCCCGGATCATCAATCAGGCAAGCAAAATAACTGGCAAAACTCAAAATCAATGATCAGTACTCCACACCCAGGCAGTTAAAAGGAAAGCCAATCTCATTACACAGGATCCCACCCACCCCCTGCACAAGTCTTTCCAACTTCTGCCATCAGGCCGCCGATATAAAGTCCCCCTATCCAAGAAAAACATCCACAAAAACTCATTCATACCCATTGCCATAAACAGCTTAAATAAACAATGAACAATGGACAAATTAACCCTGACGCATTGTCACTTTACACGTATCCACAACTTTTATCTTGTCTATTTTTACAGTTTTTAATCTTTATATTTGCTTTTAAGATCGATACACACTGTGTGTGCTCGCAGAAATCTGTGTTGTATGACTGCTTATCAGTACATTGTCCTGTCTGTATGTTGAGCCACGTCAAAGAAGATTTTCTGTTACGACAGACAATAAAGTTTTCTGAATCTGAATCTGAAGAACCAGTGGAAAACCTACCTTTTAAACTGAACTGAATTGAATTGAATTGAATTGAATTGAATTGAATAAATTGTATACATGCAAGGACTTAGCCTTGGTGCTTTGCTCGCAAGGATAACACAACATACAGTAGACAATTAAACATAAAACATTATAATTGAAACGTGAAGAATAAAATAAAATACCAGAGGAAAAGGAGGCTACAATCTGCTTACAATTGCTTCTTACAATCTGCTCTTATACTTCCTCATAAGACTTAGTGCCAAGTTTTGACATTGCATCTGTGAATTTCTTGGTGTGTTTCATTGCAATAAAGGTACTTTAAAAATGCACATTCTTCCTTTCTGTGTGTGAAACAGCAAGTGAGTAAGTCGGGAGATGTCAATGAGATATAATTTTGTTCTGAAAACCCTCGTGCTTACTTGGTTTTGCGGTTTGCTGCTCACAGCGTCTAACCAAAGTCATGATCAATCGTTTAATATGTTAGTGGTACACATTGGCATGAAGGAAAGCAAGCATGTTTATGCATTTGGAAAGGTCAATAGTCAGCAAAGCATTCTTTATCATTTTGTCCCTAGTTTAGAACAAAGAGCAATAAAGATACTGCACCAGATTGGCAGATGTTTCATAGAAAATAGGTGCAGGAGGAGGCCATTCGGCCCTTCGAGCCAGCACCGCCATTCATTGTGATCATGGCTGATCGTCCCCTATCCATAACCCGTGCCTGCCTTCTCCCCATATCCCGTGACTCCACTAGCCCCTAGAGCTCTATCTAACTCTCTCTTAAATCCATCCAGTGACTTGGCCTCCACTACCCTCTGTGGCAGGGAATTCCACAAATTCACAACTCTCTGGGTGAAAATTTTTTTTTCACCTCAGTCTTAAATGGCTTCCCCTTTATTCTAAGACTGTGGCCCCTGGTTCTGGACTCGCCCAACATTGGGACCATTTTTCCTGCATCTAGCTTGTTCAGTCCTTTTATAATTTTATAAGTTTCTATAAGATCCCCCTCATCCTACTAAACTCCAGTGAATACAAGCCTAGTCTTTTCATTCTTTCCTCATATGACAGTCCCGCCATCCCAAGGATCAATCTCGTGAACCTACGCTGCACTGCCTCAATCACAACGATGTCCTTCCTCAAATTAGGAGACCAAAAACTGTACACAATACAGTAGATGTGGTCTCACCAGAGCCCTATACAACTGCAGAAGAACCTCTCTACTCCTATACTGAAATCCTCTTGTTATGAAGGTCAACATTCCATTAGCTTTCTTCACTGCCTGCTGTACCTGCACGCCAACTTTCAGTGACCGGTGTACAAGGACACCCAGGTCTTGCTGTACCTCCCCCTTACCTAACCTAACCCCATTGAGATAATAATCTGCCCCCTTGTTTTGGCTGCCAAAGTGGATAGCCTCACATTTATCTATATTATACTGCATCTGCCATGCTTCTGCCCACTCACTCAACCTGTCCAGGTCACCCTGCAACCTCCTAACATCCATTCGCCTGCCATTCTGAAAAGGACCCATTCACTCCTACTCTCTGCATGAATTCCTTATGAATTTATTTTGGAAAATTTCTACGCAACAGAAAAACTATTCCTAGACTACTTGCCCAGTTGGGTTTTTGGTGATGGAGTTTTTGGTGTCCTCCCTCACCTCCATTCCATGCTGGTTTGCATCTTGCCTTGCGGGGAGGTGAGAAAAGATACCAAAACCAGTCATTGCCCCTCGCACCTGACTTCTCCAGTTCCCTCCCCCTCTCCCACCTCTCCCCTGATCCCACGGTCTCAGGCCCTGATATTAGGATTGAGCAAGTCTGGGCTGAAGCAATGTGTAACTGACATGAGGGGATCTCCTGATTCTATTATATTCACTATTTCGCACTCGACATTGAGCCTGATTGAAAGGCTGGCAGATATCTGGCAGTAGCTCCAATGTTATTAGCTGATGAGCAGGCGCAAGATACATCTTGGGCAAAGGAGAGAAGTTTGGACTGGCAATTGGCATGGGGCTGGCAGAACCAGAAAAATCCACAGAGCAGGAGGAGAATTGGGATACAGGGAAGAGGTGGGAGAGGGAGATGGTGAAGTTAGGAGCGAGAGGCAAGTACTGGTAGGAGGGTGAACTGGGT
Source organism: Leucoraja erinaceus (assembly GCF_028641065.1). NCBI lineage: Eukaryota > Metazoa > Chordata > Chondrichthyes > Rajiformes > Rajidae > Leucoraja > Leucoraja erinaceus. The sequence goes on from NC_073378.1 coordinate 1,995,293, forward strand.
TAATGCCTCCAGCACCCTGGGACACAATGATGGCCGGTCTAGGGGAGGAGAGGGACGTCGGCTCGTGGAAACTGCTCCAGTTTGGCATGTAGGCCCGACTGGACTTTGGACTTTAAATAATGGCGCAGAGAATGTTGGCGCCCGCCCACATGTGTAATATATGCAAAAATAATTTCACTGTGCAGTTGCATAAGTGACAAATCAAGCATATTGACTATTGATTGATAAATATTGGGAATAGAGTCTAATTTACACATTATATCATCAGGGTATAGCACTCCAGACTAGGCTACTGAGATATCTCTAAAGCATCATTGCTTAAATCAAGTTTGCTCCAAACAGAAGATTAGACACTCCCCTCTTCCCACCTTATTAAGGGGCATAGCAAATTAAAATCACCCCCATTGGTTTTAATAATAAGGAAGGTCAAATTTAATCTAAATGCCAGTGTGAACTATTGCTCTGTCTCAAGCTAGTCACAATGCACAAAGACAGAAATTATGAGTTCATATTTTTTAAACGCATAAAATAAAACCGGTAGCATCTTGCATATCTCCAACTGTGCAGATGGCATGTATATGTGATTGTTTAAATAAAATGTAGCCCAAGCTACTGCATAATAAGATCAGGCCTCTCGCCTAGGTACATTACAGATGCCTACAATTCTTGCATGCAACATATTTTTCTCTCGTCCACAATGGTGATGGGGAAGGTTGTGCTAGGTTGCAGCAGTCGCATTCAATGGTCTTCTTGTGTATTGAATGTGACTGTTCCATCTGCAACATCTGGTCTCCTCCCCTGTGCTTTATCATTCTGCACGGTGCTTTCCTCAATCTTCCGCTTTCTTTATGATTGCATGATTCATTCTTTTGATGCCCCACAGCTTTTGTGTTGGATATTTGCCTAGGACAATTTTCATCCACGTTCCTTTTTAACTGACAGTTATTTTGGGTGAAAATTATTCCAGCATTCAGGGCCCATTTGATCAGCAATTCCAATCAGTGATGCTGGCTTCTGATGGCCCTTTCCAATATGGACCATCTTTTATGTCAGCAACGCCTCTGTATATCCACCATGAAGCCGAAATTCAAGTTAACTGACAGGACATAACAAGCAGTATTGCATCTATGATCTCTTGTGCACACAATATTCTACTCCTTTAGGGTCAATGGAACTAAATATCTGTTATATAATTGGTAGCCAGTTATATATGTTCTATCCTGCCCTGTGCAGTTGCCCCAAATTAATTTATATAACATGGCTCAGCAGTAGAGTTGCTGCCTCACAGTTTCAGAGACCCGAGTTCGATCCTAACTACGGCTGCTGTCTGTATAGAGTTTGTACGTACTCCCCATGACCTCATGGGTTTTCCCCAGGTACTCCGGTTTCCTCCCAGCACTCCAAAGGCGTTAAGGTTTGTAGGTGAATTGACTTTGGTAAAGATTGTAAATTGTTCCTAGTTTGTAGGATATTCCGAGTGTGCGGGGATCGCTAATCAGTGTGGACTTGGTGGGCCACGTTTCCTCCCTGCAGCGGAGAGTGAGCTTCTACAAGTACCTAATTACCTGTAGTGCTCTAGGTTATAAAAATTCATACAATGGGACAATAAGTAAGTAAGTTTATTGGCCAAGTATTCACATACAAGGAATTTGCCTTGGTGCTCCGCCCCCATGTAACAACATGACATACAGTGACAGTTCTGAATGACTCCGAAAACACTAAACATTAATAATAATAAAACATTAATGATAAAACATAATAACCAACAAAATACCATCTATAATAAATATAATATATTTAGTTATGAAATTACTTTGCAAACCTACCATTCACAACATGGAGTTTAAGAAGGAACTGCAGATGCTGGAGAATCGAAGGTACACAAAAAAGCTGGAGAAACTCAGCGGGTGCAGCAGCATCTATGGAGCGAAGGAAATAGGCAACGTTTCGGGCCAAAACCCTTCTTCAGACTGATCGGGGACGGGGGTGGGCGGGGACAAGAAAGGAAAAAGGAGGAGGAGCCCGAAGGCTAGGGGATGGGAGGAGACAGCAGGGGGACTGAGGAAGGGGAGGAGACAGCAAGGACTAACAAAATTGGGAGAATTCGATGTTCATGCCCCCAGGATGCAGACTCCCCAAACGGAATATGAGGTGCTTTTCCTCCAATTTCCGGTGCTGCTCACTGTGGCCATGGAGGAGACCCAGGACAGAGAGGTCGGAGACAGAGTGGGAGGGGGAGTTGAAGTGCTGAGCCACCGGGAGGTCAGCTTGGTTATTGCGGACCGAGCGGAGGTGTTCGGCGAAACGATCGCCCAACCTCCGCTTGGTCTCACCGATATAGATCTGCTGACATCTAGAGCAGCGGACGCAATAGATGAGGTTGGAAGAGATGCAGGTAAACCTCTGTCGCACCTGGAACGATTGCTTGGGTCCTTGAACGGAGTCGAGGGGGGAGGTAAAGGGACAAGTGTTGCATCTCTTGCTGTTGCAAGGGAAAGTGCCCGGGGAGGGGGTGGTACGAGAGGGAAGGGAAGAATTGACAAGGGAGTTATGGAGGGAGCGGTCTTTGCGGAAGGCAGATATGGGGGGAGATGGGAAGATGTGGCGAGTGGTGGGTTCACGTTGGAGGTGGCGAAACTGACGGAGGATTACTTTTTGTATGTGACGGCTGGTGGGGTGAAAGGTGAGGACTAGGGGGACTCGGCCCTTGTTGCGAGTGCGGGGATGGGGAGAGAGAGCAGTGTTGCGGGGTATGGAAGAGACCCTGGTGCGAGCCTCATTTATGGTGGAGGAGGAGAACCCCCGTTCCCTGAATAATGAGGACATTTCAGATGTCCTGGTGTGGAACGCCTCATCCGTGGAGCAGATGCGGCGTAGACGGAGGAATTGGGAGTAGGGGATGGAGTCCTTACAGGAAGCAGGGTGGGAAGAAGTGTAGTCCAGATAGCCATGGGAGTCAGTGGGTTTATAGTGTATGTCGGTCAGAAGTCTATCACCTGCAATGGAGATAGTGAGGTCAAGGAATGGTAGGGAAGTGTCGGAAATGGTCCAGGTGTATTTCAGTGCCGGATGGAAGTTAGTGGTGAAGTGGATGAAGTCAGTCAGTTGTGTGCGGGTGCAGGACATGGAACTGCATTACACAGATAAAACTTAATTAAAGCTGTTCATTCATAATACAAAATAGACAGTAGACAAGAAACAACAGGTGCAGGAGTAGGCCATTCGGCCCTTCGAGCCAGCACCGCCATTCAATATGATCATGGCTACATAAATACAAACTTTTAGTCTCTCTGTAGATGTCTATTTGGAAATATTTGTTTCAAGTGACTGCGGGCTGCTCAGTGACTGGTACTGCTATAACTTGAGGCAATAAAACATCATTTCAAAACAAATTAGATCTCTGGTAATGTGCCTGCAATCTAGTCTTGGGGATTGTGTGACAACCAACAGCTACCTAGGCTGAAATGTTCCTTCAAGAATCCCCCTCGACAATTATGGTTTGTATTGTAAATCATTACATAATCAATAAAATGATTTAAAAAAACGTAACACTGAAACAAGTACAGGTGCACAACCTTTTATCCGAAAGCCTTGGGACCAGACACTTTTCGTAATTCAGAATTTGTCGGTCTTCGGAATGGAAATTTTTTAGCGTAGATTTTAATGGCTGGCTAAATGGTAGAGTGCTCGGCTCATATCCGCAAGGTCGCGAGTTTGCGCCTTGATCCCGGCAGTTACTCGGTCGCGAGTTTGAGTCTTCAATGTAGGTTTTTTTTTGCAGAATAAATGTTTGTATGAAATGCAGTGTAGGAGAGGTGTACTGACTGTGTGGGCAGAACTTTGGAAGTGATTGCCCACCAGTCTAAAAAGCCGCTGTGTCTCCCTGTCCCTGGGATAGTAGGGGGCGATCAAACAGCACAATACTGCCCACAGCCCTCCCCCTCCAACTCCAGAGGAATCCTCTCCCCGATGGGCCGCTACGGCGACGTGGCAGTTTGCCCACAGCCCGAGCTGCGCCACCCCAAGAACAAGACGTACCCCTTGCACACCATCAGCTTCTGCCCCTACGTGTTCCTCTGGAGTTGGAGCGGGGCTGGGCTGGAGTTGCTGCTGGCTGTGGGTCTCTGGGATCTCCGTGCTTGCAGTGGGCCTGGGGGTCGCTGTCCCGTTGGTCCTCACGTCTTCGGCCACCCCCCTGGACTGGAGCTGAGACTGGGAACTGTACCGCCCTTGCCCCCTCCCTCTGCAACTGCAAACAACCCCACTCTCCTGCAATGGCGGTACAGTTCCCGGAGGATAGCAGGTGGCCGGAGACGTCAGGACCAACAGGAACCCGCTCCCCGATGGGCCCCTACGACGCCCCGAGCTGCGCCCCGTCATCTGCAACCCAGGTTCCTCTGTAGTTGGAGCGGGGCTGGGCTGGGCTGCTGTTGGCTGTGGGTCTCTGGGTTCTCCGTGCTTGCAGTGGGCCTGGTGGTCGACGTCCAATTGGTCCTGACGTCTCCGGTGACTGCACTGTATGTTTCCATCGCCGACGTGAAGACAGTACAAAACCCCCGCGCCGGTGCAATGAGCGGGGAGCTGGAGAGGGGAGGGAAGGGGTCACACACATGGCCGGGAAGCAGAGGGGTGTAGGTGGGGTGAAATTGAAGGGAGCGACAATCTGCTGCTGCCTGCACGCTGAGTTGAGAAGTTCCCACGCAAGACTCACGATACACTGTGTATTGTGTCTACCGTGGGAACGTTTTAACTCAGCGGGCAGGTAGCAGCATATTGTCAATTATTAACCCTCCCGCGCAATATACCCTCACCTTCTCTTTTATGAATGGGGATTTAGTTCCCCTTTCTTCGAGGACCGACCGGAGGTTCCGCTGTCACCTCTGCGGGCCGCCCTCGGTGAACGTTTTCAAGGACCTTTCTTCAAGGACCGAAAAAATGTCGCTATTCGGAGGTTTTCGTTATTTGGATCTTCGGATAAAAGGTTGTGCACCATTACTAAATTCAGACCCTTAAATGAATCCATGCGTGAGATATTATGAATGAACAGCTTTAATTGAGTTGTATCTGCGTAATGCAGTTCCATATTGTAAATGATAGGTTTGCAAATAAATTTCAGAACTAAATAAATGATATATATTATAGATCATACTGAACTATTGCATCTATCCAGAGATGCTGCCTGACCCTCCAGGTTACTTCAGCATTTTGTGTCCATCTGAACCATTTTTAAAACATCCACCACCACTGAAGAATATAGGCATCCTTAAAAATACACTTCATACGGTTCAGTTATAATTAGTTAAATTATATTTGTAAAATATCAATGGGAGAACTCGAGTGGCAGGAACCTAACACAACTAAAATCAGACGATTGGTCAGATCAGCATAGAAGACATTATGAATGAAACAACACTTACATTTTGTTGAGATGACAATGAATGATCACAGAACACTTGTTTTCACTGAGGTGTAGCTTGCACTCAATGGGCATTGACATGTAATGTCATATTTTAGTGGAGAGAAATTGCCTTTGCATGAGCTCCTGTAGCCCAGCGACAGATTGATGGTTTAGTGGAGTCTTTCTGCTGCTCACCATATTAGAGGCAGTTCCAAAAATCATGCTGACCTATGAATTCTCAGAGTGCAGAGGAATTCTCAGAGTGCACCTTGGAGTGGGATATGCTCACAAAAGCATGGTTATTAGTCTAACCTGCTGGTACACACTTTAAATTACCACCAATGGATCTTCAGAATCACTTTAAATATTGCACCAACAAATAGTATTCTGTTTAGTTTAGATTCCAGCCACAGCGCAGAAACAGGCCCTTCGGCCCACCGAGTCTGTGCTGACCAGACATTAACAGCATTTGAGTATAGGAGCAGGGAGGTTCTACTGCAGTTGTACAGGGTCTTGGTGAGATCACGCCTGGAGTATTGCGTACAGTTTTGGTCTCCTAATCTGAGGAAATACATTCTTGCCATAGAGAAGGTTCACCAGACTGATTCGTGGGATGTCAGGACTTTCATATGAAGAAAGACTGGTTAGACTCGGCTTGTAGTCGCTAGAATTTAGAAGATTGAGGGGGGGTCTTATAGAAACTTACAAAATTCTTAAGGGGTTGGACAGACTAGATGCAGGAAGATTGTCCCCGATGTTGGGGAAATCCAGAACAAGGGGTCACAGCTTAAGGATAAGGGGGAAATCTTTTAGGACCAAGATGAGGAAAACTTTTTTTCACACAGAGAGTGGTGAATCTGTGGAATTCTCTGCCACAGAGAGTAGTTGAGGCCAGTTCATGGGCTATATTTAAGAGGGAGTTAGATGTGGCCCTTGTGGCTAAAGGAATCAGGGGGTATGGAGAGAAAGCAGGTACGGGATACTGAGTTGGATGATCAGCCATGATCATATTGAATGGCGGTGCAGGCTCGAAGGGCCGAATAGCCTACTCCTGCACCTATTTTCTATGTTAACATCAAATATCTGACATTTGCTAGTGCATTGTCATATGTGGGTGCTACAGATAAAAGCAGCTGGGATTACCTATCTCAGCAAGCTAATTAATCTTCCTGTGGAGATGAGAGAACAAAAATCTTCCCTGTTTAAAATACTTTTATGACAAAACCCAAGACAAATGCTGCATTGGGCACAATTTTGAAATGGTGATATCTTTTAAATGTTGCACCATAATCAGATTTTGAAAGCTTGTTACTATAAATACATGACATCGTGTTCGATGGCTGTAATGATGGTGTGGGAACAGAAGAATGTCTATGGAAAATTCAAAAGAATTACAACAAAATGTTATTTGTTTGTACTCTTACAATTTATTCTGCCTTACGAGGTGTTGCCTCAGTTTTTCATTGTTTCTGACAATCGGGAACTGACCTTTACAGGATCCAAGAATAGATCCTTCTTCAGCTAACATCAGTTGAGTGATTAGGCATCTTTAGTTTCAGCCCCATGAATGCAGTAGGATTGAATCTATGTACTTAAACTTGCAAATCAAACCATTCAAATTATCTGCACCAATGTGTGCTTCATGCCACCTGGACTCTAGGGACCTGAACACAAACATTTGGCTGATGCTGCACAAATTGAGGTGCAGAGCTAAGGGACTGCAATATCAGCAGAGATTCTGTCTTGCAGCTTCACTGAAGTGTAGGCAAGAGTGATCTCATGACGTTAACTGTTAAACAAAAAGATACATGCCAAAGACAAATATTTTTAGGTCGCCTTTCTTGGATCATCATTTTCTGAAACATAGAAACATAGACAATAGGTGCAGGAGTAGGCCATTCGGCCCCTCGATCCTGCACCGCCATTCAATATGATCATGGCTGATCATCCAACTCAGTATCCTTCTCTCCATACCCTCTGATCCCTTTAGCCACAAGGGCCACATCTAACTCCCTCTTAAATATAGCCAATGCACTGGCCTCAACTACCTTCTATTGCAGAGAATTCCACAGATTCACCAAATGTTTTTCTCATCTCTGTCCTAAAAGATTTCCCCCTTATCCTTAAACTGTGACCCCTTGTTCTGGGCTTCCCCAACATCGCGAACAATCTCCCTGCATCTAGCCTGTCCAACCCCTTAAGAATTATGTAAGTTTCAATAAGATCCCCCCTCAATCTTCTAAATTCTAGCGAGTACAAGCCGAGTCTATCCAGTCTTTCTTCATATGAAAGTCCTGCCATCCCACGAATGTCTGGAAAGTAGTGCACTATCTACCTTTGATTTAAACCAGTTCTTTCTTATGCACCATAGATCATGTGCCTTGAAGATAGTCACTGAAATTCACTGAAAAAGCTAGCAGCTAATTTGCATGTGGCAAGGCTGCAATTGCTTACATGTCCCCTGGTTATGACAGGGTACTGCTCCAGTGAACTGTTCATAACCAGAATAGTTCGCAAGTTGGAAATGCTTGCAAATCGAGTTCTGACGCAGCAGAAGATTCCCACAGTAGCCGGAAAATTCATCCCACTGGTCACCAAAATGCACATTCATATATATGGGCATTCCTAGGTAAAGGAGGATCTGAATAAGGTGCTTCTGGATATCACCAGAGGAGCAAAAATTGATTCAAAAGACATAATTTGAACTCTATCCTTTGCGACAGAAAAAACGACAAAACAATTCCTGTCTTTGCCTCCACACACTGAGGGCACAGGGGATGGTTTACTAGGAACATTTAAGGTGGTTTCCGTGGTCAAAATTACATAAGAGTGCAATGCATTGAAGGGCCAATGATCAGGCCCTATCGAATTCTGGCTCTCTCTTCTATCAGCTGTTTTAGATCAATTTTTCTACATTTCTGTAGAGTTCTCTACTATTGTTCCTTGCGTGCAATTCCACCCTTGTCAAAGCCTTCAGTTTTACACAGACTGATTGATTTGTTGTTCAAACCCTCAAGATATAGTCAGTCAGAGACCAAATAAAAGCAATTTGTTTCAGTTCCATGTTTGCCTGCCATTTATATCATCTAAGGTCATATCACCTCCAGTCGATGCAGACATCTGGGGTGGCCTGTGTATATGGATGGTTTTCTTTCAAATACAAACACCTTGAACTTTACAGTAACAGAACCTCATTTACTCTGTGTCCATGTGGATAATCTAACAAAAGTTGTACTCTTGTCACCTTTAATGCACAGCTTCAAAGAGTCAGTTCCAATTGAGAGTATTGGACTTTGCCAGAATCATCAAACTAATTGCTGCTCACTCATTTGATTGATTTTGTCCACTAACAATAACTGAACAATTAATTGGCTGGGCACATCAACAAAGGGGTATTATCATGAGTGACAAAGTCTAGCTGTAGTCTTGCAGTCTTAAGTCTAGCCTGCACTCTCTGCAGAGAGAGTCCATTGTGACTGGAGCAGATGGTACCAATCATTCCACATGTGAAACTGGGCTGATAAGTTATAGAGAATAGAACGGAATGGAAGAGATCAGTCTCCAAAGTATTTGGACATTGTATTCGAATCCCGATGGAAGGATGGGAAATGGTAAAGGGGTTCAGCATCTGAAGGATTGCAGGAACTCTCCAGTTATGGCCCCAGGGAGATGGAACCAAGCCCACAAAGTCAGTGCCAATAGTCCGTTTCTTCGTGGAACATAGAAGAAACCAGAAACCACTTTCGACCATTAGGGAGACTGACAAAAACCTCCGGGAACCGCACGGAGACCTTGGGTGGGGCGCAAAGTCTCCAGAGGTTTCCGTTCAGGTTTCCTAAGTGGGACAGGGGCATTAACACTAAAGTGAAATGTAGTGCTGCAACTTCTATCACATTCCGCAAGTGACTGAGGTCACTGAATGCCATTATTAAACCAATTGCATATTTAGCTTCAGACATTGCTCACTCACCGACCAAGAGTCTTTATTAGGCAGGGTTTGTCCTTAAAATTGTATACTTCCCCCCTACATTTGCACACACGGCTGTGATGTACACACCACATACACTGAACAATGTGCGCATGCTGCCAGCTATTCAAGCCATTTCCACAACTCAAATAGATTGCATGATATCTACTGTTTTGTTGAACAGGATGGCAAACAACTGGTCAATTGCAGGAGAGGGATGGTTATACCTGCATATCCTTAATGTGTATGAATTATATTCTCACTTTTTTGTAATGATCTTTGCAGATATTATGGCAGGCAACAACGCTGAAGCCCCAGTTCAAAGCACCTTCCTCAATTCTTGCTCAATTCTATCTTGGTCCTCCAAAATATTCCAAATGGAATTTAAACTGGAGGTGGTGAAGGGAGGGATTAATCCAGAAAGGGTTATTGGGAAGAAAGAGCTACATTAAAGTTAGTTGCATCTGGTTGGGTAACTATAGTAGGGTGAAGATTATTCCATACTTTAATTGTGCGGGGGGAAGAACGAATTGCTGTACACATCTGTCTTGGTAGCTGGGATCACAAATTGGATCGAATGCCCTCGTCTGCTCCTAATTGGTTTGGGTTTGGTGTAGGTTTTGTAATGTATGTCGAGCTGACCATTTAACATTTTGTAAAACCAGGTCAAACGGCAAGCTTCATGTTCTCTCTCAAGCTCTGTCTTCCAAGGTGGTTCAGCCAGCAGAGCTGTTGTTCGTGGATTCTAACAACTTATTGAATCACATTTCCTTTCAATGACCTTCCCTGCAAGATATTTGGCTCAATGAGGATTGCTCGTCAAAATCAAGAGCCACGTCACTCAATGGCTGCCATTTGGTTTCTGGTGTTTGCACAAATCCATCTAGCATAGCAGGTTGCTACAAGCTGCCAACTTCCAGTCATCGATATGATGCAGGTTCTGGTAAAATATGCACTGAACCTTGTGGGAGTGGAATTTCTCTATTTCCAGTGCAGAGCTGAGCTGATGTGTCGTCAGCTTAACGAGCTCATCAGGAAGGCTGGCTCCGCCCTGGGGGCGGAGTTGGAGTTGGATTCACAGGGGATGGTCTTGGAGGGGAGGATGCTCCTCAAACCGCGGATCATCTTGGACAATACAACTCACCCCCTCCATGTCACGCTGGTCCACCTGGGGAGCACCTTCAGCAATAGACTGGTTCCATCAGGATGCAGCACCTTCAGCAATAGACTGGTTCCATCAGGATGCAGCACCTTCAGCAGCAGACTGGTTCCATCAGGATGCAGTACAGAATGCTGCAGGAGATACGTTTTTCCTGTGGCTATCAAGCCGTACAACTCTCCCCCCCCCCCCCCCCCCCCCCCCCCCGCCTTCAGTCATGTGGTAGTCTAACCCCCCCCCCCCCCCCCCCCCCCCAAATTTTGCAGATCCCAATCCTCTCCACTCGCCACTTTAATTTCATGTATCTCATGACTGGTCAGTTTCCCTAAAGGGATAAATAAAGCTCTATTGGATTGTATCGTATCGTAGTGTCTGCTAAGTAATGGCACCAGTAATTCTTGCAAAACCCGCTGGTATTTGGCCAGGAACTGAAATGTAGTCAACCCACTCTGAATGCAGCATCTCAGTGGACATTCTATTCATGAGTAGATGTTGAGCCATGAGGTGTCACAACTACCTTCAGCTCCATCCAGAAAGGAGCCATATCTGTAATATTTCATTGCTAAAGTTGCCAAGCAGCTAGTGTCGATGCAGTTCATGCTCTGAAAATTCGCTTTTGAATTCACCAAGTGGACATTTCAAATGAGATTATCCTCAGCAAACAGTAAAAATCTCACTGATCCTTGCAGAGTTCAGCTCAAGTTATTCCTTGAATGCCACGGATTTAGTGTGGCCTCCTACAAAGTGCGTTTCTTCTCTTTAATCCTCCTGCGTACCCTTGGCTGAGTTTTCCACCCATGCTTTATTGCAAGGGGAATTCCCTTAATGCATTTGCACAAAAGCCTCAAAATCAACAAAATATCCTTTAGCATTTGCAGCACCATTCCAGCTACTTCTGTGACTTGAACCAAGATTAGCAAGTTTAAATACACGTGGAAACAAATAATATCACAAACAAAATAACAAACCAGATGGTCCTTTTATAATGTTGATGGCGGATATACTCTGCATTTTGAGTGCCACATGAAAGTTTACTGCAGAAAATAATAGGTTTATGGTGCATGAAGCAATGTAATAGCCACAAAGAGAGGATGGGTTATCAGGATAGACAATAGACAATAGGTGCAGGAGGAGGCCATTTAGCCCTACGAGCCAGCACCGCCTTTCAATGTGATCATGGCTGATCATCCACAATTCTGCCTTCGCCCCATATCCCCCGACTCCGCTATCTTTAAGAGCTGTCTAGCCCTTTCTTGAAAGCATCCAGAGAACCGGCCTCCACTGCCGTCTGAGGCAGAGAATTCCACAGACTCACAACTCTGTGTGAAAAAGTTTTTCTTCATCTCCATTCCAAATGGCTTACTCCTTATTCTTAAACTGTGACCCCTGGTTCTGGACTCCCCCAACATCGGGAACAATCTTAATAATCTTATTTGTTTGAATAAGAAACCCTCTCATCCTTCTAAATTCCAGAGTATACAAGCTCGGTGGCACCATTCTATCAACATATGACAGTCCCGCCATCCTGGGAATTAACCTGGTGAACACAAGAGACTGTGGAGGCAATGATCTGGTACAAAAAAACAACTGGCCAGGCAGCATCTGTGGAGACAGAGAGATGGTTGATGTTTCAGGAGCTGAAAGTAGTCCAACAAGGATCACATTGAATGGCGGGGCTGGCTCAAAGGGCCGAATGGCTTACTGATGCACCTATTGTCTAAGTAGGACAGGCCCACAATCTATTTTAAATTCATCCAGTGAATTGGCCTATCTTCTCCTAATTCCCCTAATCTGGGAAAAATACTGTGCATTTACTCCATTTATTCCCATCATGATTTTATAAACTTCTATAAGAACACACCTCATGCGCTCCAAATAATAATATTATAGCCCAACCACCCCCTGTAGCTCACGCCACTGAATCCTGGCACCATCCTTGTATCGCTTCTCTGCACTCTGTCTAGCTTAAAGGCATCCTTCCTGTTGCAGGTTGACCAAAAATGAACATAATACTCCTAGTGACAACTTGCCAATGTGTTATACAACAGTAAGATAATACCCAATATTCAATAGCCTGGCAGCTGAAGGCCAACATGCTAAATGCTGCCTTCATCATTCTATCGACCTGTGGCAACACTTTCATGTACTTGACCTCCTAGATCCCTCTGCTCTACAGCACTTCCCAGAGCCCTTCCATTGAATAGACAATAGACAATAGGTGCAGGAGTAGGCCATTCGGCCCTTTGAGCCAGCCCAGCCATTCAATGTGATCATGGCTGAACATCCCCAATCAGTACCCCGTTCCTGCCTTCTCCCCATATCCCCTAACTCCGCTATCTTTAAGAGCCCTATCAAGCTTTCTCTTGAAAGTATCGAAATAACTTGCCTCCACCGGCTTCTACCTCTGAGGCAGAGGATTCCATAGACTCACCACTCTCTGTGAGAAAAAGTGTTTCCTCATCTCTGTTCTAAATGGTTTACTCCTTATTCTTAAACTGTGGCCCCTGGTTCTGGACCCCCAACATCGGGAACATGTTTCCTGCCTCTAGCGTGTCCAAGCCCTTAACAATCTTATATGTTTCAATGAGATGCCCTCTCATCCTTCTAAACTAAACGGGGGCTGGTGGAGGAGAAGAATGGGGAATGGGGGGGTTGGTCATTACCTAAAATTGGAGAATTCATTGTATGAGGTACCAACACGCCCTTGAGATTTGGCAAAAAATGCACCAAAGAGGAAAGTAAATAAATGAAAAGACATAGTAGACAATATAACCATATAACATATAAGATAACCATATAACAATTACAGCACAGAAACAGGCCAACTCGGCCCTTCTAGTCCGTGCCGAACACTTATTCTCCCCTAGTCCCATCCACCTGCACTCAATGGTGGAGGAGAATCAAGATTCAAGAGAGTTTATTGTCATGTGTCCCTGATAGGACAATGAAATTCTTGCTTTGCTTCAGCGCAACAGAACATAGTAGGCATGATTACAGAACAGATCAGTGTGTCCATATACCATTATATAAATATATACACACATCAATAAATAAGCAGCTAAAGTGCAAATAAACAGATAATGATCTATTAATGTTCAGAGATTTGTTTCAGTTGAGTTCAATAGCCTGATGGCTGTGGGGAAGCAGCTATTCCTGAACCTGGACGTTGCAGTCTTCAGGCTCCTGTACTTTCTACCTGAAGGTAGCGGGGAGATGAGTGTGTGGCCAGGATGGTGTGGGTCCTTGATGATGCTGCCAGCCTTTTTGAGGCAGTGACTCAGTAATATGGGAGAATGCTGTTGTGGTGTGTAAATGAACGCATGTATCTGTTGAGCAACATGTAATCACGGAGGTATATGCCAGTTATATTAACGTATTATTTTTTGTTCCCATTTCTCTTCCTCGTCCCGTTCTGTTCGGAAATATGCAGGAGTTATGCCAGTTCCAGAGCAGCCATCTGCATCTGAAAAAAACAACTTGCTGAGCCCAATGCTGACTGCTTCTAATGGAGATGGCTCTGAGCCAGAGACCACTTCTGCTATTCTGGCTTCAGTCAAGGAACAGGTAGGTGCTCTGGTTTAACCTCCTTAAATGTGCATCATACCAAGTGCCAAATGTGTGTGTGTGTCCTTGGAGTCTTTTGACAGAGATGGATTGAAATCGATAAGCAAATCCCAATCTCATGACTGTCTGGTACGAAGGTATTATTTATAAAACGGGGCTATTTGGCCAGAGTTGCTGATCTGCTGTGAACGTCCTGGAGTTGATAATGAATAAAAATTAATATTGAGGATGTTGCTGCTTCTAGGTACACACCTGTTTATTGGTTACAAAAATATTCGGGAGTGGTGGGATGGCAGGTGCTATCTGACTGATCCTCAGAATTCATCCACCAGGACAATGTAGTGTCTGTTTAGTTTCTAATTGGTATTGGAAGATGGCTGTTGTAACGATGGATGTTTTGGACAACCAATAAACTGGTTTGGGGAAGAACATTTGGAGATTAATGCTCCCCAGGAATGCATTGGAACTGCTAAATATAGTGGATAAATGCTTTCATGTAGAGAAGTGACTGTTTGACTGATAGTTCCAATCAGCAAGTATGAACAGATCCTTATTTAGATTTTTGCTTCAGAAATGCAGCAGGACATTTTGTTCATCAGCATGCACAGGAAGATATTTATATCACAATGCTTTCTAATGAGTTGGTATTTTTGTTTTCAACCTATGTGAATAAAACCTCTGGGGATTTACTGTTTTGTTTTGTTCTGGATGTTCTGGAAAAATAAACCTAGATGAGATTAGGTTTATTTTTTTTAAAGGTTTTCGGGTTCACTTTGATTTCTGTGTGGATGTGAATCTGTGAATATATCCTTCAAGGGACTGAATCTCTTACAAATTATTTTATTGAAAAATAATATTATTTGTGTTTCTGGTATCCTTCAACTTTAACATACCAAAAGCCAAAGGAAACTGCTGAACGTATGGAATGCACTAAACAGTTTCTTGTGTTATGAGGTTCCATTGTCAATTTCCTGTGAACCAGTGTTGCAGATGTTTGAGTGTAATGGATATTTTAGTTACAATAACGTTATATACAATATGAGGCCTATCTTCCAATGCACATAATTTTGAAGACGTTGAATTATAGAAACGATTTTTGCTTATTCACAGCAGTGGAATGATCGATTGCTGGTTTCTGACTCAAATGTCATGTAAGTGACAATATCTGCAACTACAGCACAGGGAGATTGCAATAATAAATCCTCTAGATTGACCAAAGCATGGCAAATAGATAACAATGATTTACATTGAAGGGAGAGTGGCAAAACATTTTGATAGATGGTGGCAGAATTGTTTAATAGCTGACATTTTACTGGACTTCTGCAATTTCATGTTTAATCTTGGGGTTTTTGATCTCTGCTGTATGGTTCACAAACTTCTGTCAAAAAAAGATGACAGGCAACTGAAAAGTATTAAAGGAACTATCTTTGTGCGGAAGGGGGCATTGGTGGATATCTTGCAACCCAATGGCATGACCATTGGATTCTGATTTTTCAAGGAATGCATCCTTTATCGGCCCCATGCTATTTCCACTGCCCCCTCCCTACCCTGGTGTATACACATTATAGCCACCATCTTATAAGGTCGTAAGTGATAGGAGAAATATTGGGCCATTCGGCCCATCAAGTCTACTCCACCATTCAATCATGGCTGATCTATCTCTCCCTCACAACCCCATTCTCCTGCCTTCTCTCCATAACCCCTGATGCCCGTACTAATCAAGAATCTATCTACCTCTGCCTTAAAATTATCCATTGACTTGGACTCCACAGCCTTCTGTGGCAAAGAATTCCACAGATTCACCACCCTCTGACTAAAGATTCACCACCCTCTGACCCTCTCCTAAAGGAACTTCCTTTAATTCTGAGGTAATAATGAGGTAGTTCTGAGAGTGCTAGACTTTCCCACTAATAAAAAATGTCCTCTCTACATCCACTCTGTGCAAGCCTTTCACTATTTGGTACATTTCAATGAGGCCCCCTTCATTCATCTAAACTGCAGCAAGTGCAGGCCCAGTGCCGTCAATCACTCATCATATGTTAACCCACTCATTCCTGGGATCATTCTTGTAAACCTCCCTGGACTCTCTCCAGAGCCAGCACATCCTTCCTCTGACATGGTGCCCAAAATTGCTCACGTTACTCTAAATACGGCCCTGACCAGTGCCGTATAAAGCCTCAGCATTACATTCCCGGTTTTGTATTCTAGCCTTCTTGAAGTAAATGCTAGCATTGCGTTTGCTATCCTTACTATTGACATTCTTTTACTACTATTCTGGTGGCCCTGCTGCTTTCCCTTCCTCTCTAGGCATTCTTGCCATAGAGGGAGTACAGAGAAGGTTCACCAGACTGATTCCTGGGATGGCAGGACTTTCATATGAAGAAAGACTGGATAGACTCGGCTAGAATTTAGAAGATTGAGGGGGGATCTTATAGAAACGTACAAAATTCTGAAGGGGTTGGACAGGCTAGATGCAGGAAGATTGTTCCCGATGTTGGGGAAGATGCTGTGCCACTATTATAGGATATTTTGCATCCACTGATTTGCACTATCTTCCCTGACCAATGTCTCCTTTAAACTTCATTCATAGTAAATGGTTGTACAAGTTTAACTTCATCACTGGCTGTGCTATCTTGCTGTGCATGAGTTGGCAGGTGTGTAATCTACATTAAATTGTGTCTGGAAACCTAAGTTGGCTGCAAAGGATAGAAAGACAGTATATAGAAACATAGAAAATAGGTGCAGGAGTAGGCCATTCGGCCCTTCGAGCCTGCACCCCCATTCAATATGATCATGGCTGATCATCCAACTCAGTATCCCGTACCTGCCTTCCCTCCATACCCCCTGACCCCCTTAGCCACGAGGGCCACATCTAACTCCAGCCAATGAACTGGCCTCAACTGCATTCTGTGGCGAGAATTCCATAGATTCACCACTCTCGGTGTGAAAAATGTTTTTCTCATCACAGTCCTAAAAGATGTTCCATTTATCCTTAAACTGTGACCCCTTATTCTGGACTTCCCCAACATCGGGAACAATCTTCCTGCATCTAGCCTGTCCAACCCCTTAAGAATTTTGTACGTTTCTATAAGATCCCCCCTCAATCTTCTAAATTCTAGCGAGTTCTAGCGATATAGCTACAAACCTTTAAATTGTTTAGCAGTTAATGTCCAGAAAGCATGTGCAAAGCCCCACCTCAGGGTCAATGCCATCACCAATTTCCTTTCCCACTTTAATCAAGAATTAATTTTGTGGAAGAGAAAAACTGGTTATTAATAGCAATAAACAAAATTTATTTTGATAAATTCATTAAATGGCCCAGTAGCTTGAGATAAACTTCTTGCAAGATGTTAATGTTACCAGGGCAATCGATTTCCACACATGAATGTGCCTTAATTACCAATAGACAATATAGACAATAGACAATAGGTGCAGGAGGAGACCATTCGGCCCTTCGAGCCAGCACCGCCATTCAATGTGATCATGGCTGATCATCACCGATCAGTACCCCGTTCTTGCCTTCTCCCCATATCCCCTGACTCTGCTATTTTTAAGAGCCCTATCTAGCTCTCTCTTGAAAGTATCCAGAGAACCTGCCTCCACCGCCCTCTGAGGCAGAGAATTCCACACACTCACCACTCTCTGTGAGAAAAAGTGTTTCTTCGTCTCCGTTCTTAATGGCTTACTCCTTATTCTTAAACTGTGGCCCCTGGTTCTGGACTCCCCCAATATCGGGAACATGTTTCCTGCCTCTAGCGTGTCCAAACCCATAAAAATCTTATATGTTTCAATGAGATCCCCTCTCATCCTTCTAAACTCCAGAGTGTACAAGCACAGCTGCTCCATTCTCTCCATGAGTTTCAGTGAACATTCTGGATGTAATGATATGCCTTTGCAATGCCTGCTTGCAGTGGTGGGGCCACTGCACGTTGATGTAGCTCCAGAACTCAAAGTTGGTCTCCTGGTTAGATCAGTGGTGGGCTTTAACAATATTAATGGGATGAGAGTGTATTGGAGCAAACACTGACAGCCGTGCTTAATCGGCTATCATGATGGGCGTGGTTGGTGTTATGAGAATTATCGGATGCTGAGAAGGAAACATGACCATTTACTGGAGCAATTTGTGCAAGAGTCCGGAGAAATTGGATTTGTCGTCCCAAACATTAAATATCACAGATCACTGATCAGACTGGGAGATTTAGACTTAAACTTGGAACACGGCTGCATGAGTACGGGTTTGGCTGTGGAATCTGACTCAACTGGCCATTATTTGTATGCTGGAAGCAAAGCTCCAATTTGCTGCTAATTAAAGACTCTGGTTCTCCACGGTGTTTGCTTCTCTTAGAATAATCACATGTTGGTGAACATGAATAAATTTGAACAAAATACAGCAACTGTGTGACATTTTGTTCCCTTTACTTCAAGAGTACTAATTTACACTGGTCTGCAATTACTTGGCTGTGCAGCACCTACCTAAATTACATTCCAAAGGGATGTCAGATATGTTTTACCACTCAGGCTTGACCATGATTAGAAAGATGGATTGAAATTGGCTGTGATCAAGTAAAGCAAATAATTTGATCTGGAAGTGGTTCATATCAAGGAAAAGACAGCTGCAGAATTGATCTTTTCCTCGATATTTGAGGCTGTAATTCCAGGACCTTCATTGCTGAAGACTTTGCTGCCATTTAGTTGGATACTGTGAAACTTAACATCTATTACTCTCCTTTGCTTGCTTTACAAAATGTGTCAATCTGTTTTGAATTTCTAGGCTAAGTCCCAGTCTCAGTAGGATTTTGGAGGAGATAATTTGTATTGCCATTGTTCTTTAGGCAGAAAACGTGGTGCTTGAGATCACTCTTGAACACCCTGGTTCCAATTTTAAGATGTCTTGACTTCCCTGCCAGAGGAAATAGCTCTTGGTTTGTTTTGAAGCACAGTTTGTCATTCTCTCCATCCTTTACATTGTAGAGAATCCGCCATGCGGCCATTTGAATTTTAGCTTTCGTAATGTTCGTGAACAATATCCTGTCTTTGAACCTTGCTTGATGTGTAGAAAATGTAGGAGCATAATGTAGGCTGGTTCTCAATTTAATTTATTTCAATCACATATCCTAGGCACTGATATCAAGATAGAATTATACTGTTAGTATTGTCTACACTGATTTAGAAGATGCTATTATAAGCAATCTAAAGAAACACATTATTTTCAAAAGCCTTTGTGATTAAGACATGAAATTGCATATAATTATGAGAAATAGCATTATGCGAAAACGAGATACAAAAAGCAAATATAACTAGATACTTCAGATGAAGTAGCGGAGATTAGGAAGGCTATGTTAGAATAATATAAGACTTTCTTTCAACATAACAGGAGACTGCAAGAGCTGTTCCAAGAATATAAATGAAGACATTTTCCAACATTATCCTAGTTATGATGTGGTGAAGAACTAGGAAAGATCAAAGGGAATGGATTGTTCTGAAACAGAAGGGAGTATGGATTTGACAAAATAGTTTGGTTCAATATCATATATTTCCTTATGGCATTGAAAGAGGTAATTTTAATCCATGGAGTTTATGCAGGTTCACCGAGCAATCTGAGCAATCCCATCCCTACTAATTGTCCTTGTCACTGATTCTCCACATCAACGTTCCCAGATCCTCCCACTCATCGACACACTAAGAACAATTTATAGAGACCGATTAGCCTACCAAGCTACATATGTTGTGATGTGGGAGGAAACCAGAGCATGAAGGGAAATCCATGGTAGTCACAGGAAAAATCAGCAAACTCTATCCAGAGAAGACCCAAGGTCAGCGTTGAACCTGGATCCCTGGAGCCATGAGGCAGCAGCTCTACTAGATACATAGTCAAGTCAAGTCAAGAGACTTTATTGCCATGTGTCCCAGATAGGACATTGCAATTCTTGCTTGCTGCAGCACAACAGGATATTGTAAGCATAAATACTGAACAATTTAGTTCAATATACACATAAATAAACAGATAAAGTGCAATAGGCTGTTACAGATCAGAGTCTGTTTGATGGTGAGTTTAATAGCCTGATGGTTGTGGGGAAGAATCTGTTCCTGAACCTGGATGTAACAGATTTCAGGCTCCTATTCAAGAAAATAGAATTGATACTGCATACTAAGTCTGCCTGCATTTATTGGTGGAATCGCATTGGTCCTATTCCACCACACTTTCCCCATTGGCCTTATCCACCACTCTCGTTCAAGTGCCTATCTAGTTTACATCTGAAATACCTCTCCCTCCCCCCCCCCCCCCCCGTTTGATTCTACCTCCCTGACCCTTACCGTCCTCTAGGCAGTACACTGCTCTTTGGACAAAACAGCCAATCTCACTTGCCTTGTAACAACCATATAACAATTACAGCACGGAAACAGGCCATCTCGGCCCTACAAGTCCGTGCCAAACAACTTTTTTTCCCTTAGTCCCACCTGCCTGCACTCATACCATAACCCTCCATTCCCTTCTCATCCATATACCTATCCAATTTACTTTTAAATGATACCAACAAACCTGCCTCCACCACTTCCACTGGAAGCTCATTCCACACAGCTACAACTATCTGAGTAAAGAAGTTCCCCCTCATGTTACCCCTAAACTTCTGTCCCTTAATTCTGAAGTCATGTCCTCTTGTTTGAATCTTCCCTATTCTCAAAGGGAAAAGCTTGTCCACATCAACTCTGTCTATCCCTCTCATCATTTTAAAGACCTCTATCAAGTTCCCCCTTAACCTTCTGCGCTCCAGAGACTAAAGACCTAACTTATTCAACCTTTCTCTGTAACTTAGTTGTTGAAACCCAGGCAACATTCTAGTAAATCTCCTCTGTACTCTCTCTATTTTGTTTACATCCTTCCCATAATTGGGCGACCAAAAACCGTACTCCAGATTTGGTCTCACCAATGCCTTGTACAATTCGTCAGACATGATTTACCTTTCGTAAATCCATGCTGACTTTGTCCAATGATTTCACCACTTTCCAAATGTGCTGCTATCCCATCTTTAATAACTGACTCTAGCAGTTTCCCCACTACCGATGTTAGACTAACTGGTCTGTAATTCCCCATTTTCTCTCTCCCTCCCTTCTTAAAAAGTGGGGTTACGTTTGCTACCCGCCAATCTTCAGGAACTACTCCAGAATCTAAACTGTTTTGAAAGATTATTACTAATGCATCCACTATTTCTGGAGCTACTTCCTTAAGTACTCTGGGATGCAGCCTATCTGGCCCTGGGGATTTATCGGCCTTTAATCCATTCATTTACCCCAACACACCACTTCCCGGCTAACCTGGATTTCACTCAATTCCTCCAACTCCTTTGACCCGCGGTCCCCTGCTATTTCCGGCAAATTATTTATGTCTTCCTTAGTGAAGACGGAACCAAAGTACTTATTCAATTGGTCCGCCATATCCTTGTTCCCCATGATCAACTCCCCTGTTTCTGACTGCAAGGGACCTACATTTGTTTTAACTAATCTCTTTCTTTTCACATATCTATAAAAACTTTTGCAGTCAGTTTTTATGTTCCATGCTAGTTTTCTTTCATAATCTATTTTTCCATTCCTAATTAAGCCCTTTGTCCTCCTCTGCTGGTCTTTGAATTTCTCCCAGTCCTCCGGTATGCTGCTTTTTCTGGCTAATTTGTACGCATCATCCTTCGCTTTGATACTATCCCTGATTTCCTTTGTTATCCATGGATGTACTACCTTCCCTGATTTATTCTTTTGCCAAACTGGGATGAACAATTTTTGTAGTTCATCCATGCAGTCTTTAAATGTCTTCCATTGCATATCCACCGTCAACCCTTTTAGAATTAATTGCCAGTCAATCTTGGCCAATTCACATCTCATACCCTCAAAGTTACCTTTCTTTAAGTTCAGAACCATTGTTTCTGAATTAACAATGTCACTCTCCATCCTAATGAAGAACTCAACCATATTATGGTCACTCTTGCCCAAGGGGGCACGTACAACAAGATTGCTAACTAACCCTTCCTCATTACTCAATACCCAGTCTAAAATAGCCTGCTCTCTCGTTGGTTCCTCTACATGTTGATTTAGATAACTATCCCGCATACATTCCAAGAAATCCTCTTCCTCAGCACCCCTGCCAATTTGATTCACCCAATCTATATGTAGATTGAAGTCACCCATTATAACCGTTTTGCCTTTGTCGCACACATTTCTAATTTCCTGTTTGATACCATCTCCAACTTTCTCCAATCTACCATCTCCAATTCAAACAAGAGGACATGACTTGAGAATTAAGGGACAGAAGTTTAGGGGTAACATGAGGGGGAACTTTTTTACTCAGACAGTGGTAGCGGTGTGGAATGAGCTTCCAGTGGAAGTGGTGGAGGCAGGTTCGTTGGTATCATTTAAAAATAAATTGGATAGTTAGATGGACGAGAAGGGAATGGAGGGTTATGGTATGAGTGCAGGCAGGTGGGACTAAGGGGAAAAAAAGTTGTCTGGCACGGACTTGTAGGGCCGAGATGGCCTGTTTCCATGCTGTAATTGTTATATGGTTATATGGTTAATGCACAAACACATTACGAACAAGTTTTGGAACCCGTTCTTTCACTTTCCAGTAGCTTTGCCCACGTGCACACGGTTCCCTCTCTCATTCAGTTTTTAAGAAGGAACTGCAGATGCTGGAAAATCAACGGTACACAAAAATGTTGGGGAAACTCAGCGGGTGCAGCAGCGTCTATAGATGCTGCTGCACCCGCTGAGTTTCCCCAACATTTTTGTGTACCTTCCCTCTCTCATTCAGTTCACTATCTGTGATTGCTTGCTAAAGGAACACGGGAGAAATCTGAAGATTTATTTTCCATATATAATGTTCTGCCATCATATAAAAGGGAATGCACTAAATACTTCATAAAGTCTATAGGTGTTAGACAGGTACATGGATAGGACAAGTTTGGAGGCATATGGACCAAACGCAGGCAGATAGGACTAGTGTAGCTGGGGCATGTTTGCTGGTGTTTGCCAGTTGGGCCGAAGGGTCAGTTTCCACACTGTATCAATCTATGACTCTATGACTCTAAATATGTTTTATGGAAAAGATCATAGAAGTGGGAGTATAGTACATAAATTTGGTTGAAAAGTTAATACCTGCAAGGTGTTATATTCTACAGCTTTAAATGTTGTAAAGCCATTGGACCTGTTACATCTTTGTTTTTTATTGCTGATGTTGGCTTTCTGAACCTGATCAGCTTGGGCCTTCAAACCGCTGAGATAACAACGTGATGTGTTTTTGAGCGCAGTGTGCTTGGCAAAGTTGGACAGGCTATATATGTGCACTTTTATGTTGCCTCCATATTCTTCAATCCACATAGCTGTCGAGCAGCAGTGAGATTTAAAACCAAACAAACCCTAGAGCAATGCATTGGTGATTTAATTGGAATCCTATTGCTATCTCAAATAACCTGCTCAGCAGTGTTGTTTAAATTATGTTGCTATCTGCACTGCCGGATGTATTTGATAAATTTGAAAGTTATTGTAGTTCCCAAAAGCCACAGCGTAAATATGTCAGATTAAAGTTTTCATAAATGAAATGGATCTAGTAACACATCGAGGTCAGTACAATGTTGATATTACAATATATATATATATATATATATATATACAGATGATTGATATTATTTCATCATTCTGTTTGCATTGTAATACCAATGAGATTTTAGAATTTCCCCATTATTTGCATTCCTTCACTCTTGTGACATCAATACACAGAATAACACGCTGCCTTGTCATATTACTTTGCATTTGCTCTGGCAAAAAAATGCCATTTTCATGTCCATTCGTGTATTTGGTTGACGTTTGATATGCGAACGTGCATCTGCTGCTTTGTTGCAGTGTTTTTTAATCAAGATACAGTCTTGAGAAAGCCCATGGACTTTTTAGATTGAAGGGTACAATTTCCCCGGGCCTTGGGGGAGACCGCTTTTCAGGGCTCTCGCAATGGCGACTTCTCCCGCCCGAGTTGCGGGGTCGAAGAGCTCATGGAGCGGGGCCTACATCACTGGCCCGCGCGGCTTGGAATGGCCGCGGGACTCTGCGAGCGCACGCCGGGGGCTCTAACAGCAAGACCCGGTGTGCGATCTTGTACCAATTGGCGTGGCTTAAATTGCCGCGGGACAATCGCCATCGCGAGCCGGGGGCTTTGACTTTGACTAGTCTGATGGGTGATCGAGGGGGAGAGTGGAGGAGAGAGGGATAATGAGTTTCTTTCCACGCTGTCCATCACAAACTCACAAATGGAAGTTTATGGAATTATGATGTGTCTTGGGTCTATGTGTTTGTAATGTATGGCTGCAGAAACGGCATTTCGTTTGGACCTCAAGGGGTCCAAATGACAATTAAATGTATCTTGTATCATTTTGTTGCAGTGTTTTTTAATCAAGATACAGTCTTGAGAAAGCCCATGGACTTTTTAGATTGAAGGGTACAATTTCCCCGCCTTGGGGCGGTACAGTGGCGCAGTGGTAGCATTGACGTACAGCGCCAAAGACCCTGGTTCGATCTTGCTTTCTGTACGGAGTTTTTACATTCTCCCTGTGACCACGTGGGCTTTCTTCAGGTGCTCTGGTTCCTTCCTATAATATAAAGGCATGCAGGTTTGTAGGTTAATTGGCTTCTGTAAATTGCTCCTGTGGTGGATGCGAAACTGGGATAACATTAAACTAGTGGATGGGTGATCGATGGTCGGCTTGGACTTTGTGGGCTAATGATCCTCTTTCCACGCTGTATCTATAAACTAAACTCACAAAGCAAAGATTAGGAATTAAGCACATTTTCAAGAAGGTTATCACAACCAATGTTTAATTAGCAAAGAAATATTATTGTAGTTGAATGAATTTAGAATACTCTAAAGTGGTTTAAGAATGCCACGGTGAGAATGTTAGAAGATGTACAGGATGAAGCCTAGCAGGTAATAGCTGGATACAGGTGAGGGGGGGTGAGGGGGGGGGGAGGGGTTGATAGGCTGATGGTTGGACAAAGCCCAGAGAAGAAAACACTGTAGGAGTGACACAAGGGATTGAAGAGATGCGAATTGTGAAGCCAGAGGAAGGAATGGAAGTGTAAGGGGAGGGGAGAAATAGGCGCAAAACCATTTGGGGCAGAGGGGAGAGAGAGGGGAAAGAAGAAAAAGGTGGGAGGGGAGAGAGAGTGGGTGGCTGGTAGCTACATACAATTGGAGAATTCATTGTGCGATGGGTGCATTTTGTTGCCATTAATACAGTTTAATTACAAATACAAGCTCCTTTTTTGTATGTGTTCTTTTGTTTGGAAGCCAGCATTATCAACTGATATTAACAGAGAGCATCACAAGTACCTACTTAATAACTCATGATTCTCATCACTGCCGCAGAGACAGTGCCAGCCTCGACACATTGCAAACTGCGAAGATGGAGGATGATTGGTGATATTGTTAAAGAAAGAATGCAGAATAAAATGACATTGCTTCAGGAGATAGGAGGAAAAGGTTGAATTGCCCGACTCCTACTTTAGGATTAGCATATATTTTTAACATTACGGAATGATCTGAATAATAGTAATTGATCTATACAAAACATGGCATCACCTTACAAAAGGAGTGTATTTAGTTGAATTCATGATTGCTGCTATTTGGCAATACAATATTGGATTGTGGGTTACTTGGAGGCGATTTAAGTGCTGGTGACATCCACTATTCAGTGGGGTCATTGTTGGTTGCAACTGTTCAAAAGTAAGGGTTTATATTCGCTGTAATATTAGGAAACTTGGCCAACATTATTATCTGTGAATACACCAGCAAACAATAAAATGCAGCAAGTGTTATGAAACTATGATAAAAGTGTACCCAAAAGGGAACTTTGATTTTAGTGTTCTCATTTGACCAGGTATTATGGAATTTGGGAGGTCATGCTGCTGCTGTATAAGGTGTCTGTGTGGATACATTTGAGAGTATTGTGTTCATTTTCGTGCACCATGTTGAACGAAAGAGTGTAGAGAAGATTTATGAGGTTGTTGCTATTCTCGTGGGCCCAAACTATATAGAAACATAGATAGAAACACAGAAAATAGGTGCAGTAGGAGGCCATTCGGCCCTTCGAGCTAGCACCGCCATTCATTGTGATCATGGCTGATCGTCCCCTATCAAATTATCTATAAAGAGAGGTTGAGCAGGCTAAGTCTTTATTTCTTGGAGCCCAGGAAGATAATGTTCCCAATGTTGGGTGAGTCCAGAACCAGGGGCCACAGTCTTAGAATAAAGGGGAGGTCATTTAAGACTGAGGTGAGAAAAAAATTTTCACCCAGAGAGTTGTGAATTCATGGAATTCCCTGCCTCAGAGGGCAGTGGAGGCCAAGTCACTGGATGGATTTAGAGTTAGATATAGCTCTAGGGGCGAGTCAAGGGATATGGGGAGAGGACAGGCATGGGTTATTGATAGGGGACGATCAACCATGATTACAATGAATGGCGGTGCTGGCTCGAAGGGCCAAATGGCCTCCTCCTACACCTATTTTCTATGTTTCTATTTTTCTAAGATAAGGGGTGATCTTGTAGGGGTGTATAAAATCATGAGAGGAATAGATTGGGTAAATGCATGGTGTCTTTTGCTGGGAGTAGGGGAGTCGAAATCCAGAGGACATGGGTTTAAGGTGAGGGGAAAAAAATTTAATAGGAACATGAGGGGTAACTTTTTTACACAAAGGGTGGTGGGTGTATGCCAGTAGGGCCGGAGGAAGTAGTTAAGGTAGGTACTGTCATAACGTTTAAGAGACATTTGGACAGGTACATGGATAGCATAGGTTTAGAGGGATCTTGGCCAAATGCAGGCAGGCATGACCAGTGGGACATATTGGCCGGCATGGGCAAGTTGGGCTGAAGGACCTGTTTTATGCTCCACGACTCTATTACAATAGGTACATGGATAGGATAGGTTTAGGATATGGACCAAATGTAGGCAGGAAGAACATGTTGGGTGGTGTGGGCAAGTTGAGAGGAAGGGCCTGGTTCTACGCTGTGATGTAATTTGAACATAGACAATAGACAATAGGTACAGGAGGAGGCCATTCGGCCCTTCGAGCCAGCACCGCCATTCAATGTGATCATGGCTGATCATCCCCAATCAGTACCCCGTTCCTGCCTTCTCCCCTTATCCCCTGACTCCGCTATCTTTAAGAGCCCTATCTAGCCCTCTCTTGAAAGCATCTGCAGAGAACCTGCCTCCACCGCCCTCTGAGGCAGAGAATTCCACTGACTCACCACTCTCTGCAGGTGCAAGAGACTGTAGATGTTGGAATCTTGAACTAAACCAATCTACTGGAGGAACTAAGCGAGTCAGGCAGCATCTTTAGAGGGAAATGTTCAGGAGCTTTTGGGTCGGTCCCTTCTTCTGGACTCATTGAATTCTCTAAATTCAGGTAACTTCCCACCCAGTCCTTCTCTAATCCGATCCACCTGTACATTATCTTCTTTCCCACAACACCCCACCACCTCTCACCCAAAACCCACAGACTACACTCATTGGACTCTTCCCCTGCCCCTGCCCAAAGCCCTCCTCCCAACCCTTTCAGCCATAAGGTAGAGTTAGCTGCTCCTCACCTTCCTTATTTGGGCCAAACTCTATTTTGTTCCCCATCAGATTCCTTCAATCTCAGTCCCTGGTTACCTCCATCCATCCATCCATCCATCCATCCATCCATCACTGCTCAGTTTCCCTTTGTTATCTCCACCCCTGACACAAGCCACCAGTCTACTGGTGGACCCACCTATCATGTGCAAAATCCTACCCCAGTCCCCTTTCCCTTTAAACTGGTTCTCGACCACGTCCCACTTTTTCACTGTGTAGGAAGAGTCTCAACCCAAAATGTTGATTGTACATTCCCCTCCACATATGTTGCCTGAACTGCTGAGTTTTTGTAAAAGATATGTTCAAAGGCAGATACATTGGATTAGCTGCAATAACGCTGCATTTGGGGCCAGGAAATAATTGCTTTTTCTCCACAGGTGCTGCTTGACCCATTGAGTTTCTCTAGCATATTCATTTCACTTGCACTTTATGTGCAATGTGACGAATAAACACGTATTGTATTGTATTGTATTGTATTGCATCTTGATTTTCACTGGAGTATCAAACCACCTTTGCAGATGTGTTCAAGAAGGAACTGTGCAGATGCTGGAAGATCGAAGGTACACAAAAATGCTGGAGAAACTCAGCGGGTGCAGCAGCATCTATGGAGTGAAGAAAATAGGCGACGTTTCGGGCCGAAACCCTCCTTTGCAGATGGTTTGATAGTTTGTCCTAATAGTCAAAGAGTCATATAGCATGGAAACAGTCCCCTCAGCCCAACCCATCCACGATGACCAGGATATCCCATCTAAGCTAAACTTATTTGGCTGTTTGGCACATGTCCCTCTTAACATTTCATATTCATATACCTGTCCAAATATCTTTTAAATGCTGTTATTGTACCTGCCTCAACTATCTAGTTTAGTTTAGAGATGCAGTGCGGAAGCCCTTTGGCCCACTGAGTTGCACCAACCAGCGATCTCCACACATTAACACTATCCCACACACACTAGGGACAAGTTACATATACACCAAGCCAATTAACCTACATACCTGTACCTCATTGGAGTGTGGGAGAAACCCAAGATCTCGGAGAAAACCCACACGGTCACGGGGAGAACGTACAAACTCCATACAGACAGCACCCGCGGTCAGGATCGAACCCGGGTCTGGGTTGTTCTGCATGCAATTCCATATATTATTTCATCTCTGGCCTTTGTCCAACTACCTGCCCATCAACACCCCCGCACCCCCCACCCTGCCTCCCCATCACCTCTATCACTCTACAGGCTTTGTGCTGCTTCTCCTAGCTTCAAACCTTCCCCCCCCCCAATCCCCACCACAATCAGTCTAACGAGGAGACCCAAACAAAACGTCATCTATCCATGTTCTCCAAGGATTGTGTCAGACCCGTTGAGTTGCTCCTGCAATTTGTGTCTGTTTTCTTGTAAACCTGCACCTGCAGTTGTACATTTAATAGCAACGTTACAAAATTTTGAGATTAAAAAAATCAAGTCTGCAATTTATCCCATCAGATAAAGCATAACAATAAGTTTAATTTGACACCTAATTAACTTTCATATCTCAAGTAATAAACAAGTTATGGCCATTTTCATACTCGGAAATTAGCATCTTGTTCCCTATAGATTTTCTATGGACATAACAAAAAAGCTGTGATCGTGGACAGTCAAAAGCCCATAACCTTCTTAAAAATTAAGAGAACTGAATGAAATTTTCAGTTATCATAGATTGAACAAATATATTGAACAAACCATTCTGAAACAAATATAAAATAATCTAACTTGGATGACCTGAAATTAAGGCATATAATTAGTTATTACCCTGTAGCTAATTTGTCAATTACTAGATCTAAACATCTATCCATTTCTTAATAAATGATTAACATTTTTAAATAGCCCCCAAATAATATTCACAAATAATTCACAATAAAACATGATTTTTAAATCTCATTTACATCAATTTATAGGCCAAATGGACAGGAATTTAGTGTTCAATTGCTGTAAATTAAAGTCAATTTAAATCGGCTTTCTAGTGGGTTCCTGTGAACGCGCTGGTTTAGAACTTCACATTGCGCTGGATTTGTGCCCCCCCCCCTGCGGGATATCCCCAACCTACTCGCTATAGAAAACTTTATAGACAGGGTTATTTACAAGCCCCATTTAATGTAAAAATAAGGTACATACCTTTAATTGTTTGCTTTATAAAACCCTGGGGCTGCGAGAGGTTGCGGAGTGAGAGAGTGATTTTTAAACTACTCTAACTATTTTACAAGGCCATAAAAACTAATAATACCTTTTGCGACGGGGTCTTTCAGCGATTTTCCGTTAATGATTTACTAGGCTGAACATTTTAGATTGCAACAGCCTAGTAAAAATCGCGTTTTAAACCCGCCCCCTCTAAACAGCGCCAAAATCACACACAAGGGGTGGGGCAGATGCTCAGCCACGATTCAGGTAGGTTTTGTAACATACCTACATTTAACTGCAGACCATCTCTTTGCCTCCACAGACGTTGCTTAATCTGAATTCATTCAGCATTTAATTTTTAGATTTTTTTACACCAGCTAATGAAGATGTGTTACACAGTTAATATCAGACCTGCACTTTGAAACACTGAATGGTATGAATGTTTGTAAGGGAAGGGAAATTAGCACTGGGCAATTAAAGTCAAAGTTAACACCTAACATATGGTGACGGTATGAAGGTTCTTTGTTTTCGGGGAGGAAAATCTCGGTTTTCTCAGCAAGAACTTTGGCGAGTTAAAATCGACATTCGAGGATCAGAGGGCTGAAGCAGGTGTTCCTCGGTGAGGCAATTATTTCCCTTAAAAGTGACCATGAAATGGCCATTGCTGGGAGACAAACCATTCCATCATAATGAGCTTGTTTAATCCCCATGGAGTTGTCGGCATCTTTCGTATCTTTTAACGAATGTGTTCAAAGTTAAGTTGGAAACTTCCTGAGCTAACAAGATTCACCAAAATAACATGGAATGAGTTGAAACAGCATAGAAAGAATCATATTGTGGAATGTTGCTATTTCTCCTGTCTGACCTTTCATGCCAGTTACCATGTACAGAGTTTACAAAGAAGTTTGGTGTACAGGTACCACGTAGAAGACATAATCTTGGAAGGCAAGACAATATCCCGGTTAAACCTCTGTCCCACGGTACGAGTTCATTCCAATAGCTCTTCCGAGTTTGCCCTGATTTGAATTCGGAGATTTACGATAATGGCCACTCGTCGGTACTCGGGGCTCTCGTGGGCATTTTTCATCATGTTGAAAAATCTTCACGAGTCTTCCCGTGCTTACCTGCCATTAGCGAGTCTTCCCGAGTACCTGCCGTTAGTGCTAAGAGACGTCCCCGAGCTCCAACGTACCCGCTACGTTCATTCTCCGCGCTTACCACGAGTTTGATTTTTTTTAAACTCGGGAGAGCTCTTGGAATGAACTCGTACCGTGGGACAGGGCTTTTATTCTAATATATCCAAGGACAATGATGATGAGTTAGCTTTGGGAGCTAAAGGTAAAGTTGCTAATTAATTAGGATTGTTTGTGGGAAATCTTGAAGGCTAGTCTTTAACAGTAACCATAATGCATTAAAGGGATTTGTTTTTGTTTCATAGAAAACATTTAATTAGTTTTAATCTTAGTTCAACATATTGGAGAGAAGTGAAAGGGAAGAGTTGGCATTGCAGCTGCCAGAGAACTGCCAGAGACCTGGTATTGATACTGACCTCGGGTACTGTCTGTGTGGAGTTTGCACGTTCTCCGTGACCACAAATATTTCCTCTGCGTGGTCCGGTTTCGTGCCACATCTCAAACATGTGTGGGTTTGTAGGTTATTTGGCCTCTGTAAATTGCCCCTAGTATGAAGAGAGTCGTAGTCATAGAGTGATGTATGAAAAAGTGGGATAAGATAGAATTAGTGTGGACGGGTGTTTGATGGCCAATGTGGACTCGGTGGGCTGAAGGGCTTGTTTCCATGTTGTATCTCTAAACTAAACTAAAGGTTATTTTATTGACAGTTAAGATAAATCCACTGAGGTATATGGACACACTGATCTGTTTTGTAGTCAATGCCTACTATGTTCTGTTGTGCTGAAGCAAAGAAAGAATTTCATTGTCCTATCAGGGACACATGACAATAAACTCTTAATAATAATAATAATAATAATAATAATAATAATGCCATTTTATTGTCACTATACACATGTACAATGAGATTAAAAGCAGCTCCTACTCAGTGCAGACATGTAATTAATCAAAAACAAGAACAAAACAAAGGGGGGGGGGAAAGGTGCACAGTTCTGCGGCGTTATATATATATCTATAAAAAGACAATGGATGAATAAAGTGAATAAATAGGATTCCTATATACAATTACAGTACAAATTACAGTAGGTGGATAGATGGAAGTCCGGGGGTTTGGCTGTGAAGTCAATACATGTGTGAGTTCAGGGAGGCTATGGCTTTTGGAAAGCAACTGTTTTTGAATCTGTTTGTCCTTGTTCTGATGCACCTATAGCGCCTCCCTGAGGGCAGCAGGTTGAACAGGCCAAACGCAGGATGGGAGCTGTCCTTGATGATGTTCTTCGCCCTGCTGAGGCAGCGGGAGACGTATATGTCCATCAGAGAGGGGAGAGGGCAGCCAGTGATCTTCTGTGCTGCCCTAACTACCCTCTGAAGCCTCTCCCTGTCTGCCATGGTGCAGCTGCCATACCATGCTGTAATGCAGTATGAGTCTTGACTCTTGACTTGACTTGACTTGAGTTACCTTACCAACTAGAACGGGAAGGCTGTGTGCCTGGAGGTGGCTGGTAAATGAGAATTGGAGCTGTGTGTCAGAGTTCATGTTGAAGCCTCTAGAATGCAACCAATCTGAGTGGACAACCCTGTACTGAAGCAGGGCAGATGAGATATAGTACACATCAGTAGCTATTAATTACACATTGCTGCTAAAATCTCAAGGGAAGTTAGCTGGTGTTACGATAACTGTGTTTCAGACTACATCATGCCTATCATCAAGTGATGAGTCCTTTTTTTTCTCTTTTCAGCATTAGGCTGTTTGGTTTTAATATTTTTGCATTGGATGTGACAATGACTCCTGAACAAATAAATGTGATGAGTGGGATGGTGGAATAGTGTCCTGGCATCACATGGAAGTATTTAGTGCAAGCCGACCTAGCTTTTGGATAGGCACATGGAAGAGCAGGGAATAGAGGGATATGGATTGTGTACAGGCAGATGAGATCAGGCTATCTTGGCATTGGGGTGTCGGCAACAGTGGGACTTCGGCGGCTATAAAGTGGCGGTGGTGGTGAAGCCACGCGGTGATGGGGCCTCAGCAGTGGTGGGGCAACTTGGCGGAGGTGAAGCCTAGTGGGCAGTGAAGCCTCAGCGGTGCTGGGGCCTTGGCAGAGGTGAAGCCTAGCGGTGGTGGGGCCTCAGCAGTGGTGGGGCCTCAGCAGTGGTGGGGCCTTGACAGAGGTGAAGCCAAGTGGCGGTGGGGCCTCAGCAGTGGTGGGGCCTTGGCAGAAGTAAAGCCTCGCGGCGGCGGTGAAAACTTATAGGTCAGATGATGTTTCAGGTTGGGACACTTTATCAGACGATGTTTGAGTTAGAAGAAGGGTTCCAACCCAAACGTCACCTATTCTTTTTCCACAGAGATGCTGCCTGCCTAAGTTACTCCAGCTTTTTTGTTGTCTATCCTCAACACTATTCTACGTTCTATGCATTCAACTCTCAAAATAACTCAAAGATAGAATTTGGAAGCTTTGCATTTATTTAGCACCTGTCCTGATCACAGATTGCCAAAAGCACTTCACCATAATAAAATACATTGGAAATGTAGCTGTTGTTACAATAATGAAAATTTCCAAGATCATGAAGAGAGTAAAATAATTTTGATCAAGATTATCTGCTATTCATTGGATGAAAGATGGTTCTTAGAAATAGTAAAATGGAAGAGACTAGATCCTGGTTTAATAATGTGAAAGATGACAGTCTTAACTCTGTCCACTTAAGCTCTGTCGAGGCTTAAGTGGATTGCTGGCCATTGTTTTTGCACAAGGTGACAGGAGTGAGATTTAAACCACAGTCCTCAAAAACAAAGATGAGATTGCTACAGCTGCAAAGAAAGGGATTCTCTTAAGTTCTTTCTGCAATTAACGTATCTAATTCACCACAAGGAAATTGTGTTGCTTTAAAATGTCAGATTTATGGTAACCCGCATCCATTAGTTGCATTTTCATTACAAAACAACATGAATGGGTATTTAACTACTTGTCATGTGGAAGGGTTTTCTTGCTTTCAAATGCAAATAACTTTTTAAAAGTAGACACTTTTGATTTTCGATCAAACAACAGCCAGCCAACTGATCATCACTGTAAATCCAGAATCTAGTAGTGTGAAGATCGACGCAAAATGTTGGAGTAACTCAGCGGTTGTAGCAAATATAGTACCTGTACTATGATCTTTGGTAGTGGTGGGTAGTGTTCTAGTACATTGAAGCGCTTTTGGAAATGTGGCATGACAATGGAATAGTATATGAGGAATACAATAGGTTATTATTCTTCATCTCCAGTTTGATGTGGACCCTGAGGCATGAGAGAAATTAGATTTGATTTCCATCTAATTTTGTCCTTGAATGGGGGATGATGATGGTGGTGGGCTATCTCCAATATCCAGTGTGGTGTTATATGATAATGGTATCATCTGGTAACGGTGCTAATAGTATTTGTGTCGGAATTCCAGGACATGAACAGCACAGTAATAGAGAAAATTATTTCAGGAAGGTTTGCACTTTAAAGGAGGTTTAAATGTTCTATAGCTGTGAGCATCAGGAACTTTCACTACTGATATTAAGCATATGAACAAATCAAATGAACATAGAACAATACAGCACAGGAACATGTCCTTCATTAAAACATTCTCCTCTGCCCGCATGTGATCCACATCATTTATTCCCTGTCCATCTATGTGCCTATTTAAAGGCCTCTTCAGTGGCACTATTGTATTTGCCTCCCTCTCCACCCCTGGGCAACATTTACCACCCTGTGTAAAAAACAACACATTTCCCTGCAAATCTCCTTTAAAGTAATTGAATTGCAAAAATCTGCAGGTGCTGAAAACCTGAAATGAAAACAAAGTGTTGTAATTACTGTAGTCAAGTACCATCTTTGGGGAGAGAAGCATACAAGGCAACATAATGTAACTTAAGGATTATTACTAATATTAATCTTAAATATTGAAACAAAATATTTTTTTCTAGTACAGCATAAAAATTGCCTAAAAGAACAGATACTCATGGGAAACAAAAATAATGTGCAATTGATCACTCCGGAATTCACATACACCCTGAACAGGGCTTATAACCTCAATATGTTGTGACCATTTTAGAATTGTACTCCATTTCTCTGGACCTTGATTGTGTCCATCAAGCAGCACGAATGCTATATTTATCCAAACAGAAGGTTGTGTTGAATGTGGGCTATGATCCTATTCACACAACTGATTGCAATTTGAAACTGAAGCAATGAGAGCATATTGGCATTTCTGTCACTGCACAGCAGCTAGTCTTAAGAATAAGAATCCAACCATGGAATTTTGGAAAAACCATTATGATGAACAAGTATAGCTCATCCTTTCTATTCTCCTATATCGACTGCTATATCTTCACTGCTTTCTATGCCACAAATGAAGACTGAGAGTTATTTGGGAGGAATTTGCATAGGGCTCTGGTGAGACCACATCTGGAGTATTGTGTACAGTTTTGGTCTCCTAATTTGAGGAAGAACATCCTTGTGATTGAGACAGTGCAGCGTAGGTTCACGAGATTGATCCCTGGGATGGCGGCACTGTCATATGAGGAAAGATTGAAAAGACTAGGCTTGTATTCACTGGAGTTTAGAAGGATGAGGGGAGGATCTTATAGAAACATATATAATTATAAAAGGACTGGACAAGCTAGATGCAGGAAAAATGTTCCCAATGTTGGGTGAGTCCAGAACCAGGGGGCACAATCTTAGAATAAAGGGGAGGTCATTTAAGACTGAGGTGAGAGAAACCTTTTCACCCAGAGAGTTGTGAGTTTATGGAATTCCCTGCCACAGAAGGCAGTGGAGGCCAAATCACTGGATGGATTTAAGAGAGAGTTCGATAGAGCTCTAGGGGCTAGTGGAGTCAAGGGATATGGGGAGAAGGCAGGCACGGGTTATTGATAGTGGACGATCAGCCATGATCACAATCAATGGCGATGCTGGCTCGAAGGGCCGAATGGCCTCCTCCTGCACCTATTTTCTATGTTTTTATGAATTGCAGCTTGTCCAAACCGTGCACAAATAACTGGAACCTGGATTAGCTGTTGGATGCTGGAAGTGGGAAATCACTGAGTTTTGTTTACCTGCTGAGAAACTTCCCCTTTTCACATTAGATATTTACCCTACTATTCACCTTGGGACCATTACATTATGGGACTACTTAATCAAGGTAATTCCAATTAGAATTCTGATTCAAAGTATGATATTTAATGCTTTTAGAAATTGGATTTTTTCCTTTCTATTCTTTATTGTTTGATCTTTGCTGGTAATTATCCTGTTTACACGGTGACTTAAGTCTCTTATGCATATTCTGGAAATGAAATACTCCTGTGTAAAATCATTTTAAGAGGCCCTTGCTAATTGAAAATCTGTAATTGAATTTTTCTCTAATGGAGTAAAGAATATTGAAGAGAGTCTTGACACTTGAGAAATGTTTTCATATTTCTATTTGATGCGCTATAGTGTTGGTAACAAAGAAACTGGAGTTTCTTTTTAGGCTCCCCCTAAAATAAAGCCGATGATTTTTTAAATGCTGAGGGATTAAAACATATTGGTGTCCAGAAAATGTCTTTGTACATGAACAATTGAAAGTTAATAAGCAGGCTCAACAAGCAATTAAGAAAGTAAACAGTATATTGGCCTTTACCTGCCTGTGGATTTGAATATAAGAATAAAGACACCTTTACTTCAATTACATTGAACCCTGATGAGACCATGTCTGGACATTGGGTACCTGAAAAAATATGTATAATTGTGACACGGAAGGCAGGTAATCGCCCCTTGGGAACGATGGGGAATCACAGTTCTGTTTATATCAACGGGTCGATGGTTGAAAGGGTCAAGAGCTTCAAATTCCTAGGCGTGCACATCTCTGAAGATCTTTCCTGGTCCGAGAACACTGATGCAATTATCAAGAAAGCTCATCAGCGCAGCTACTTCCTGAGAAGATTACGGAGAGTCGGTTTGTCAAGGAAGACTTTCTCTAACTTCTACAGGTGCACAGTAGAGAGCATGCTGACCGGTTGCATCATGGCTTGGTTTGGCAACTTGAGCGTTGGGCCAATTCCTCAGACTAATAAATCTGATTGTTAGAGCCGATGGCGGCACCTACCGACGCAACAGGCAACATCCTCACGCCTGTGAACAAGCCAATCCCTCCTCCATATTATCCGGATCGTACAAGTCCATTTCAATCTGCATCTAGTGACCCTCACATGCTCTTGCCAGCACAACAATCCATGCCTGTGACAGTTCCTCTGTCTGTTCCATCTTCGCCTCTGCCACAGTCTCCTGCTTTGACCCCAGAGGCGTTGGTCCACTCCCCCACGGTGCTGAAATCACCAACTCTGTCCCTGGGGAAGAGGAATGGAGATGGCCTCTATCGTACACGTGCCGGTCGTGTTAGCAGGCCGGTTGTGAAGTATCCGGACTATGTTTGACTTTACACCAGTCTGTCATTGGTTGTGATACCGGCTTTGCTTAGTTATGGGTCTATATTGTTATTGAAGGGCCTGTCCCACCAGCATGCGATTACATGCGTCTAGCGTGACCAAACGTGGTGGCTTGAGGCGTATGGCCTCGCGGGGTCAGTCCCAATTCGAACCGCGGAGGCGTCTGGAGTTGTGCGGGGCTGGTCCCGACATCATACTCACCAATCAGCTGGGCAGGAGGCGGGCCGACTGAATTTGGACGTCGCACGGCTCCGGGCGGTGACATCATCACGCAACGGCACGCCAGGCGGTGATGTCATCGCGCAACGCCACGCGCTAGGCGTACGCCGTGGAGGAGGGATGTAGATTAGCATGTCTCATGTTATGAGTCATGCATTTGCAGTTACGCCCACTAGCCTGTCAGCATCGCGGTCTACTGCATTCCTTTAGTTTAAAGTGCAACTCTAAAGAGAGAAGTTGTATTGCTTTGTAGCCAATAAAGTCTATATACCCTTATGTTGGTGTAAGGCCACTGTTATTATAAGGACTAGAATCGACGCACTTCCCTCTGGAAGGTAACTCGGGACTGTCAAAGCTGCCACAGCCAGACATAAAAACAGCTTTTTTCCACGAGCAGCAGCTCTACTCAATAACCAAAAATATGTAGCTTCCTTTTGCTCTGGTATTTTATTTAATTCACATGATTAAATGATAATGTTTTATTATTAATGTTTCATGTTTTTTGTGTCATACTTAATTGTCACTGTATGTCATGTTGTCACTTGCAAGCGCAGCACCAAGGCAAAATCCTTGTATGTGAATATTCTTGGCCAATAAACTTATACTTATTATACTTACTTATTCAAACAACAGTAGTGCAAAGAATAAAACAATGCCTCTAAGTCTATGTAATTCGGAGCTTAATTTGATATTGCAGTGTTTAAAAGCCTGATGAATGTAGGGAAGAGGCTGCTCCAGAACCTGGGCACTACAGTTTTCAAGCTCCCATAGCTTTCTCCCGATAGCAGAAGTGAAATGAGAGTGTGGCCAGGATGGTATGGGTCACTGATGATGCTGGCTGGCTGCCTTTTTGAAGCAGCAAATCCAGTAGATCCCTTCGATGGTGGGGAGGTTAGTACCCATAGATGGACACAAAATGCTGGCATAACTCAGCAGGACAGGCTGCATCTTTGGAGAGGAGGAATGGGTGACGTTTCGGGTCGAGACCCTTCTTCAGACCCATCATGGGTCTGTACCCATGATGAACGGGGCAGTATTCACCACTTTTTGCAATTTCTTCGTTCTTGGGTGTTTGAGATGCTGAACCCGGCAAAATCAGTCAATATACTTTCTACTGTACATAGAAACATAGAAAATAGGTGCAGGAGTAGGCCATTCGGCCCTTCGAGCCTGCACCGCCATTCAATATGATCATGGCTGATCATCCAACTCAGTATCCCGTACCTGCCTTCTCTCCATACCTCCTGATCCCTTTAGCCACATCTAACTCCCTCTTAAATATAGCCATTGAACTGGCCTCAACTACCTTCTGTGGCAGAGAATTCCAGAGATTCACCACTGTCTGTGTGAAAAATGTTTTTCTCATCTCGGTCCTAAAGGATTTCCCTTTTATCCTTAAACTGTGACTCCTTGTCCTGGACTTCCCCAACATCGGGAACAATCTTCCTGCATCTAGCCTGTCCAAACCCTTAAGAATTTTGTAAGTACCTGAAGGATTGGCAGAGTCCCCTAAAATGTTATGAGCTGTCTGTATTATTGCAGCATTGTTCATGAGTTTCAGTGTAGCATGGCTAATAAATTCATTAGGACTCATCAGTTTTGCTAATGCAGGCATAATACACTAATTTAAAGATGCAGGAAATTGCATGGCCTTAAGCTTGCAAAACTTAATAGAGGGCAGAGCAGTGATGATTTCCCTTCCAGTGCATTTTACCTAATGTGTGCAAAGCCTGACCTTTGCTGTGATTCTCAGTATAGCTACTCAATAGAAATAAGGTATAAATGTCTTATTGCGTAGTTCTGGTGTTTCAATTTGAGCATTGACCCTTCAGGTACAATCTTACAGCACATATTTGTGCATCCATTAATCTACTGAGATTCACAGAAGGAGCATCATCATGAAATACTTACGCCTCAGATGTTAAGACAGTTGAGACAACTTTGCGTGAAAGACAGTAAATTAATGTCCAGATGGAATTTCATGAATATACATCAATTATACTGTGAAATTTCAGTAAATGCTGTACATTTACAGTAGGTCCTGCAGGATTTAAGAAACAGTAAAGCAGTCTATTTCAGCGGGTACACAAAAATGCTGGAGAAACTCAGCGGGTGCAGGAGCATTTATGGAGCGAAGGAGATAGGCAACGTTCCGGGCCGAAACCCATCTTCAGACTTCTTCAGTCTATTTTAGTGACTTTTCAATCCGTTTGTAGCTCTTCACAATAGTGGTGTTTTTCCTATTGTTGTCTTTTTACTTGAGTTATTTTCTGGTTATCATATTAAGGATACTTTATCAAAAATGGTAAATGTGCTTGTATTTCTGTGGTTGCCCAAGGATTATGTCACTATTTTTATACGGGTGCATCTTTGAGCTTCATCTATATGAATAAAGTGTTGCACTTTGGAACAAGTTTGTGTTCGACATAAATATCAAGGTCACCAAATGTTTTAACCTGCTCATAAACTATTCGCAGTGGAATCTGTGGAATTCTCTGCCACAGAAGGTAGTTGAGGCCAGTTCATTGGCTATATTTAAGCGGGAGTTAGATGTGGCTCTTGTGGCTAAAGGGATCAGGGGGTATGGAGAGAAGGCAGGGATGGGATACTGAGCTGGATGATCAGCCATGATCATATCGAATGGCGGTGCAGGCTCGAAGGGCCGAATGGCCTACTCCTGCACCTGTGTTTCTATGTTTCTAAGTCTCCAAAGCATTGCATTTACTGGCAAGAGTATGCATTAATTTCAACACATGCATATTTTAGTTAGAAACATAGAAGAATAGATGCGGGAATAGGCCATTCAAGCCAGCACCGCCATTCATTATGATCATGGCTGATCACCTAAAATCAATACCCCATTCCTGCTTTTTCCCCACATCCCTTAATTTCTTTAGCCCTAAGAGCTAAATCTAATTCTCTCTTGAATTAACTTAATCTTGACTCGGAGTATGTTGTGATCTCCTGAGTCCTTACATTAGTAAAACAATCTGAGCGTGTTGGCATTTTACAAGAATGTAAACATTTTATTTGGTACGAAATCATGAGAGGAATAGATCGGGTAGACGCACAGAGTCTCTTGCCCAGAGTAGGGGATCAAGAACCAAAGGACACAGTTTTAAGGCAAGGGGGGAAAGATTAAATAGGAACTTGAGGAGTAACTTTTTCACACACTGGGTGGTGGGTGTATGGAACCATCTGCTGGAGGAGGCAGTTGAGGCGGGTACAATAACAGCATTTAAAAGACATTTGGACAGGTACATGGATGGTAAAGGTCCAGCGGAATATGTGCCAAACAGCCAAATGGGTTTAGCTTAGATGGAATACCTTGGTCATCACGGGCGAGTTGTGCTGAGGGGCCTGTTTCTATGCCATATGACTCATTGATATTATTATGACAAACTATCAAAACATCTGCGTAGGATCCCTTTGAGAAACATTTGGACAGATACATGGATGGATAGGACAGGTTTAGAGGAAAATGGGCCAACACTGGCAGGTGGGACTAGTGTGGATGGGACATGTTGGGCCAAACAAGGACCAAAGTTCCTGTTTCCACGCTGTAAGTCTATAGCTCTGTAATTGTCTCCATATTGTGTTTGCAATGGCAGGATGATCCGATGATTCCAGTATAGTCATAGTGTCACATGACACTGAAACCGGCCCTTCAGCCCAGAATGTCCCTGCTGCCAATTGAGCACTCCACTACAGTAATCCAATGTACCAACACTAGGTCTGTAGATTCCCATTGCTTGGCGGTTCAGCTGTTCAATTAAATGTTGTGGGGCCACCTTCCTTCATCAACTCAGACAGTGGATTCCAGATTGTAACCACTCTGAGTGAATACATTCTTTCTGAGACTGAGATCACTTTCATCCATACCTCAAACATCTGCCCTCTAGTTTTAGAACCTGTGTATGCTGCCCATGGATTTGTAACCTAAACGTCACATTGTTGTGGAACACTGGGTCACACCGCCATATACGTAGATTTGTTTCAACAGACCCCTTTTATAACTGATTTCAGATATAGTGGACAGACCTAGAAATGCCACTTCAGCTTGCACCTCCCACCCAGCCCTGGCTTCCTACACCATGCACGGCCCGCAAGGTGCATCAGCGAGTCCTTTCTCACTCACTGCATGGTCTGGCTGATGCAGCTGTTGTTACAGTTCATGTTGTAGCCCCTGGGGACAGGTTGCTGCCAACAACAGGATGCCCATGTTCACTGTGGGGCTCCCTCCCCTCTCACCAGCTGCCATTTCTTTCTGTCGCTTTGTCCACTTCCCCCTTCACCGCCACCTCCTCCTTCACCCGGAGTGAGTCTACTAGGCCTCCCCTTTCCCCCTCTCCCACCCCCCCTCCACCTCCACCCCCCCCCCCCCCCCCTCCACCGCCTGCCTGCCTCCTCCTCCTTCTTCTCCCCCCAGAGTCGTCAACATTCTCCACCTTGGAAGCGGGCTGTGGACAAAGTGACGGCCGACAGGAGCTGGTGATAGGGGTGGGAGCCCCACGGTGACCAACAGCATCCTGCCAGTGGTGGCAGCCTGAAGAAGGTGCTGACGGCCTGGGGCTACAACAACAAAGACTGTGCAGCTGCTGGTGAAGTGGGTCTCGCTGGTGCAGACCAGTGGCATCAGTGCCAAATTGCTGGAGTAAAGGGCCTGTCCCACCAGCATGCGATTGCATGGGTCTAGCGCGACCAAACGTGGTCGCATGAGGCGTACGGGCTGCGCGCGGCCGTTCCCAATTCAAAGCGCGGAGGCGTATGGAGTTGTGCGTGGCTGGTCCCGACATCGTGCGGGACTCCGAAAATCCCGCACTGTCCGAAAATATCGCGCGCCAACGGCCTGTCGGCCCACAGGCGCATTGAGGGCGTATGCAGCGTCTTGACGTCGT
Source organism: Leucoraja erinaceus (assembly GCF_028641065.1). Classification (NCBI taxonomy): domain Eukaryota; kingdom Metazoa; phylum Chordata; class Chondrichthyes; order Rajiformes; family Rajidae; genus Leucoraja; species Leucoraja erinaceus. The sequence continues at coordinate 2,037,881 of NC_073378.1, forward strand.
ACGCATCGTCTTGACGTCGTACGCGTAGTGCGTGGCGTTGCATTATGACGTCACTGCCCGACACCGTGCGACGCCCAAATTCAGTCGGCCCGCCTCTTGCCCAGCTTATTGGCAAGTATGACGCAAATTACGTCACGCGCGAACTTAGCGTGTACTTAGCGCGTACTTAGCGTGTACTTAGCACGAACTCCGCTTCCGTTTTGGTCATGCCAAAAAGCATCCGTTTGGTGCAATCGCATGCAAGTGGGACAGGCCCTTAACTCAGCAGACTGAATCAGTCTGAAGGAGGGTCACAACATCACCTGTTCATGTTCTCCAGAGATGCTGCCTGACCTGCTGAGTTCCTCCAGCACTTTGTATCATTTGTGTATTAACTATCATCTGCCGTTCTTTGTTTCAACTACATACAATTATAATACATTACTCGGTAATAGCAGACAATCAGCAATAACGGACTCCACTCCTCATCGCCCTAATGTTCATTATAAGGAGGGTTTACTGTAAGCTTAATAGTGGCTCACTGTATATCCCACTAATTGTCTCTATGGAAGCAATCCAGCTTTCTCTCTCCTCGCACTGATACTATTGATTAAGTCTAATTATAAGAGAGTGTTTCATAGAAACATAGAAAATAGGTGCAGGAGTAGGCCATTCGGCCCTTCAAGCCTGCACTGCCATTCAATATGATCATGGCTGATCATCCAACTCAGTATCCTATACCTGCCTTCTCTCCATACCCCCTGATCCCTTTAGCCACAAGGGCCACATCTAACTCCCTCTTAAATATAGCCAATCACCCTCTGTGGCAGAGAATTCCACAGATTCACCATTCTCTGTGTGAAAAATGTTTTTCTCATCTCGGTCCTAAAAGACTTTCCCCTTATCCTTAAACTGTGACCCCTTGTTCTGGACTTCCCCAACATCGGGAACAATCTTCCTGCATCTAGCCTGTCCAACCCCTTAAGAATTTTGTAAGTTTCTATAAGATCCCCCCTCAATCTTCTAAATTCTAGCGAGTACAAGTCGTTACCTAAACCTTGGCAATAGAAATGAATCTCTAAATATACCAGGTAAAAGATCCACTTCTTGAAACGACCAGAAATACTTCGTTTTTTTGTGAAAAATATTGAAAACAACGATGAAATTTAAAGATGGTTGAATGACAATAGTAATATATTTCAAATATCATGTGTTTTCTGGCCATGATTAGAAGTCATTTTTGAAGTATTCCCGATTACTTTAAATTTCAATGATGTAATTACATTTTGCCGGAAAGGTTTCATTGAGCAACTTGCAGCTTGGTTGGATAATCTAATCCCCCAGATCCCTTTCACACTGGTGATTTTAGCAGCCGATGTCTAAAGTAATTTGATCAGCTCTGATGGTCTTCAAATAAAGGTTAAAAAGTCCATCCCAGTTGGAGCTGCAGGCTTTACTGTACTTCACCCTTGAATTGCCTTTGGTGTAGTGTACGTGGTCATTCACCAACAATATACCAATTACTCAGTAACCACCCTGTCTATGTATTGCTACCTGCATCTCACAGAATCACAATGTGTTTGGGTTCTTTTTGCTGACGAATGATATAGATATAGCTCTTAGAGCTAATGGAATCAAGGGATATGGAGTACTGACTTACATAGAAACATAGAAATATAGAAAAATGGGTGCAGGAGTAGGCCATTCGGCCCTTCGAGCCTGCACCACCATTCAATATGATCATGGCTGATCATCCAACTCAGTATCCTGTACCTGCCTTCTCTCCATACCCCCTGATCCCTTTAGCCACAAGGGCCACATCTAACTCCCTCTTAAATATAGCCAATGAACTGGCCTCAACTACCTTCTGTGGCAGAGAATTCCAGAGATTCACCACTCTCTGTGTGAAAAATGTTTTCCTCATCTCGGTCCTAAAAGATTTCCCCCTTATCCTTAAACTGTGACCCCTTGTTCTGGACTTCTCCAACATCGGGAACAATCTTCCTGCATCTAGCCTGTCCAACCCCATAAGAATTTTGTAAGCCATAATCATATTGAATGGTGCTGCTGGCTCGAAGGGCCGAATGGCCTATTCCTGCACCTATTTTCTATATGTTTATATGAAGTATTTTCATATTCAATCTTCTGATTTTGTGAAGAAATGTTACCTGATCGGAGTTGTAGTTGTTCTACAGGTTTGTGATAGAGACCACATTGGCTGGTTGGATCATGATTTTGTTTGGCAACACGGAAGCCCAGGAATGAAGATGGCAAGAGGTGGTAAACACTGGCTGATCCATCACGGGTACCGATCCACCCAACATTGAGGGGATCTATAGGAGGTGCTATCTCAAACGGGCAGCCAGCTTCATAAAGTAACCACACCACACTGGCTATACTGTCATTTCACTCCTACCATTGGGAAGATGGTATATGAGTCTGAAATCCCTAACGTCCAGGTTCATGAAGAGCTTCTTCCCAACGACCATCAAACTATTGAACACTATAATAGACAATAGGTGCAGGAGTAGGCCATTTGGCCCTTCGAGCTAGCACCGCCATTCAATGTGATCATGGCTGATCATCCACAATCAGTACCCCGTCCCTGCCTTCTCCCCATATCCCCTGACTCTGCTATCTTTAAGAGACCTATCTAGCTCTCTTGAAAGTATCCAGAGAACCGGCCTCCACCGCCCTCTGTGGCAGAGAATTCCACAGACTCACCACTCTCTGTGAGAAAAAGTGTTTTCCTCGTCTCCGTTCTAAATGGCTTACCCCTTATTATTATAAACTCCAACTAAATTGAATTGAATTGAATAGAATGTAATACATTTTATTAGCCAAGTATGTATACAGGACATAGAAGGAATTTGCCTTGATAGGACTAGGGACTTGGGGCTTTGTTTTTTTACAGTATATTGTGTTTTTATTCATTAAACCTTTATTTCAGTTTGTTAATTACATTAAGTACTCTGTTTACAAACATGTTGTGCTGGTGCTGCAAGTAAGAATTCCATTGTTCCATATCAGTACATGTGACAATAAATATTCATGATTCTTGAGATTTCATTAATTTTAACCTATCAAAGGTAAATCGTATACAGCATTTAGGTTTAATTGTGAAACTTTGTGGGCCACATTCAACCCAAAGAGTTGACTCGTTTTCAGTGATTGTTGGAAAATCCCTGCCCTGCACCCAACACAAATGCTGCAATGTTAGCACAATACAATACAATACAATTTATTTGTTGTCATTTGAACCCCATTGAGGTTCAAACATAATTTGGTTTCTACAGTCATACAAACAAGAAAAAGAACCAAGACACAACACAATTTACACAAACAACCATCACAGTGAATCTCCTCCTCACTGTGATGGAAGGCAAAGTCTTATCTCTCCCCTGCACTCCCCATTCTCCTCCCGATGTCAGAGTTAAAGCCCCCGACGGGCGATGGTAATTGTCCCGCGGCCATTTACGCCGCGCCGGGTGATGCAAGGCCGCGCTCCGGGTCTTGTTGTTGGAGCCCCCGGCGGGCGCTAGCAAAGTCCCACAGCCATTTAAAGCCGCGCCGGGCGATGATGTCAGGCCCCGCTCCAGGTACTTTTCGACCCTGCAACTCGGGCGGGTGAAGTCACCGTTGCGGAAGCCCTGAAAAGCGGTCTCCCAGCAAGGACCCGCGGGCTCCCGGTGTCACTGTCCACCGGACCTGCGGTTGGAGCCTCCGAATCTCCAGGGTCGGGTCGCAGCCGAGCGCCACCACAGCTCCACCCGCTCCGAACTCGGCCAGCTCCGCGATGGTGAGTAGGTCCGCAGGCTCCGCGACTGGAGCCCCAGGTCATTCCTGCTGGAGGCCGCTCAAGGTGCTTGGCCCCAACGACAACGGAGACCCGACAGAGAAAAGGTCGGGGTCTCCGTGCAGGGGATAGATTTATCAGTGCACAGATACAGGATAAAGGGAATAAAGGGTTTAGTCCAAGGTAACATCCAGTAGAGTCTGATTAAAGCTATCCAAGGGTCTCTGATGAGATAGTAGGTAGGTCAGGTCAGGACCGCTTTCTAGTTGGTGATAGGATGGTTCAGTTGCCCGATCACAGCTGGGAAGAAACTGGAGGTATGCGTTTTCACACATCTCTATCTCTTGCCTGAGGGTAGGGTAGATCCTTTGTTAAGGGCCTGTCCCACTGTACGAGGTCATTCCTGAGTTTCCCCTGATTCGAACTCGGAGATTTACGGTAATAGCCGCTCGTAGGTACTCGGGGCTCTCGTGGACATTTTTCAACATGTTGAAAAAACCTCCCGAGCTTACCGCGTTTCCCGAGTACCTGCCGTTAGCGTTACGAGCCGTTAAGAGACGCCTCCCACCGAGCTCTGACGTATCCGCTACGTACATTCTCCGTACTTACCACGAGTTTGATTTTTTTTTAAACTCTGGAGAGCTCTTGGGTAAAGTCGTATAGTGGGACAGGGCCATTAGGTGGCAATCAGATCAAGAATGGTTTTGAACAAAATAAAGGCAGCGAAAGAGGACAACATAAAGCTTGTTTGACTTTTACAAACTCCATCTATCTTCACGGGCATTTATTTTAATCAATAAATGTCAGGTGATTTCTGCAATGTGTTTATCCTCATTCTATGTCAATCTTAATCTAAATCTGTTCTAATAAATCCATTTCCTGAACTGGGATTGCAACTCGCATTTTGTTTATTCTCCCCTCTATTTCCTCTCTCTTCCTGTTTCCAGTCCAGAAGGATTGCCCATTATCAAAATGTTAACTGGTATTTACTTTATTTCAGATGTTATCTGACCTCTCGTGCAGTTCCACAATCATGGCATTTATTGTTTCTTGTGCTGTTTGACAATTTGTTCACTGGTTGCAGGCTTTTATTTTCTTGAATTTGTTGAAATCTAAATGATGAGAAAAACATTGGTTGTGCTAATGTGTTGCTTCTGGTTCATTGTTTATAGAGGTTGTTGTGGAGGTGGGTAGCACAGATGCTAGTGTTTTTTTTTCTAAATATAAGAAGACGTGCGCTATCATGCAACTAGACCAACATCCTGGCGGGCAGGTTTGCTAATGCTACACAGTGGGTTTAAACTAAATAGGCAGGGACGTGGGACCTCATACACGCTACTGCAGTTGTACAGGGTCTTGGTGAGACCACACCTGGAGTATTGCGTACAGTTTTGGTCTCCTAATCTGAGGAAAGACATTCTTGCCATAGAGAGAGTACAGGGAAGGTTCACCAGACTGATTCCTGGGATGTCAGGACTTTCATATGAAGAAAGACTGGATAGACTTGGCTTGTACTCGCTAGAATTTAAAAGATTGAGGGGGAATCTTATAGAAACTTACAACATTCTTAAGGGGTTGGACAGGCTGGATGCAGGAAGATTGTTCCCGATGTTGGGGAAGTCCAGAACAAGGGGTCATAGTTTAAGGATAAGGGGGAAATCTTTTAGGACCGAGATGAGAAGAACTTTTTTCACACAGAGAGTGGTGAATCTCTGGAATTCTCTCCCGCAGAAGGTAGTTGAGGCCAGTTCATTGGCTATATTTAAGAGGGAGTTAGATGTGGCCCTTGTGGCTAAAGGGATCAGGGGGTATGGAGAGAAGGCAGGTACAGGATACTGAGTTGGATGATCAGCCATGATCATATTGAATGGCGGTTTGCAGGCTCGAAGGGCCGAATGGCCTACTCCTGCACCTAATTTCTATGTTTCTAAGACAGGTGTGAGGTTAGAAATAGAGGGGGGGGTTAGAGAAGGTTTAGTGGACAGAATGGACAGGTGAAAGGCAAACAGCGAGCGAGGAAGGATGGTTGGTTCAAACTGCATGTATTTTAATGCAAGGGGCCTGACGGATAAGGCAGATTAGCTCAGGCCAGGGAGAGGTACGAGCATCTGGGATGTTGTAGCCATTACTGAAACCTGGTTAAGGGGCAGTACTGGCAGCTCAATGTTCCAGGGTTCAGTAGCTTCCACTACCTGCAACCTCCGGCAACCACCTGCAACCTCCGGCAACCACCTGCAACCTCCAGCAACCACCTGCAACCGCCGGCAACCACCTTCAACTAGCATCGCAACCGGCTTTGACTAAACAATTAACGATTTTTAAAACGGCAACCTATTTTTAGTCATGGCCGGTTTTGAATTTTTTGAAATAATCGCCGGAGCACAGAAGAAGCGGAAACCACTTTCGACCATTAGGGAGAGTGACAAAAACCTTCGGGAACCGCACGGAAACCTTGGGTGGGGCGCAAAGTCTCCAGAGGTTTCCGTTTAGGTTTCCTAAGTGAGACAGGGGCATGAGGCTATAAGGGGGAGCTGAGGAACAATAAAGGGATGATCGCTTTGTTGGTGGAGTGCTACACACTCCCGAATAGTCAATGGGAATTAGAAGAACCAATATGCCAGGAGATTGCAGACAGCTGCACATCAAATAAAGTTGTTGCAGGAGGCCCCACTCCTAGTCATGTGTGTGACAAAAATATGAACAAATGTGGAATACATCTCTTCTCATTCTGAAAACATTACAGGTATATTGTTTTGTATTGTACATACGATTCATATTTTTTTCGAAGTTTATCAAGTGAAATATTTATGTTATGCTGACAATGATTGTTTAGGGTCAGAGGTCACATATGACCAGTCACGCATGTGACTTCACACAGAAGTATTTTATTCATAGATCAGTTTTATCTTACAAACTTTGAAACATATAAGATTATTAAGGGTTTGAACACGCTAGAGGCAGGAAACATGTTCCCGATGCTGGGGGAGTCCAGAACCAGGGGCCACAGTTTAATAAGGAGCAAGCCATTTAGAACGGAGACGAGGAAAAACTTTTTCCTCACAGAGAGTGGTGAGTCTGTGGAATTCTCTTCCTCAGAGGGCAGTGGAGGCCGGTTCTCTGGATACTTTCAAGAGAGAGCTAGATAGGGCTCTTAAAAATAGCGGAGTCAGGGGATATGGGGAGAAGGCAGGAACGGGGTACGGATTGGGGATGATCACCCATGATCACATTGAATGGCGGTGCTAGTTCAAAGGGGCGAATGGCCTACTCCTGCACCTATTGTCTATTGTCCAAACTCTTGCAAATTTAAAAAAGCCAGAATGTTCATATCTTTAGCAGACGTGCATTATAGTTCTGTAGGTAGGAAAATAGTAATGAATAAGATTAATTTCTTGCAATAATTTTTTAATGTATTACTTTATGTGATGTGTTGATAACGTGTGTGACCTTTTGGTTCACTTTCCAAAGAATGGCTCAGAAGGGGATTTTTACTTTCCAAATATTGACTGGGAAAATCATAGTGTGAAGGGTTTAGATGTGGTGCAATTTCTCGAAAGTGTTCAGGAGAGTTTTCTCCAGCAGTATGCTTTCTCCAGAAGTATCGATAAGAGGTGGGAAATTTGTAACAGCTCGAGTCACAGCAGTGATACCTACAGTATCAACAGTTAGTGTTTGTTATTTGCAGTAATTTCCAAAGATTTCCAATTGCTTCAATTATTTTATCAATGGTAGGGTAAAGTTGTTGGGGGTTTTTTTCAGTGAAAGTTTTGATTAAGAGCAGCAGTGTGCCCTGGTTAGCTGTTCTGCTCCCCCAAGTCAACTCTCTATGTTAATTTTAATAACCTGCATTAAAAACCAATTGAAGAATAAATTAATTCAGAACAGGATTTGGCTGCATGGCCTCATGAGCCTGCACTGCCATTTAATAAGATTGCTCCTTTTCTGATGTAACCTTTAATCCCATATCTTATCAAAAACCACCTAAATCTGCTTTTAAAATATTCAAAGCTTCTGCACCCACTGACATGTAAAGAAGAAAACTCCAAAGACCAAGAATCCATGGAAGATATTTCCCTTAATCTTTTTCGTAAATGGGTGACCATATATTTTTGAATGCTATTCTCCAGATCTCCTGGGAGAAGAAACATTCTCACCACATCCATCCTATTTTTGAATCATAGAATGGTTAGAACAATGGAAAAGGTCAACCAGCACATCATTTAATGTCAGCTTGCTACCAGAGCATGTCTCTAGTTCTGATACCTGCCCCATTTTCTGCAGCGTTGCAACTCTTTCTCCACCTTCAGTTGATGCAGTTCCCTCATGAAGGCAACAATACAACCTGCTCATTCACATCTGCAGGCAGTACATTCCAGATTCCAATGTGTTGTGCAAAAAAACATTTTTCTTCATGTCACTCCCAACCCTCTCTTCCTTAATCAACCTCTCATCCTTAACTCCTCCAACAATGGAAACCACCTCCCATTATCCACTCTGTGATTGTTGATTATATACTTTTTATAAAACCTCACCTATTCCAGATATCAGATATCTACAGTAATAAACCTTCCATGAACTGAGAAGGTTGGACAAACTTGGATTATTTTCTCTGGAATGCTGTATGGTGAGGGAGATTTACAATCTCCGTACACTTCATTTAATTTTTCTGCCAAAATGTGGAATTTCACTATTTTCCCAATCCACAGTCTTTCCTAAATGTCCTTTTATGACATAGAGACATAGAGACATAGAGAATAGGTGCAGGAGGACATTCGGCCCTTCGAGCCAGCACCGCCATTCATTGCGATCATGGCTGATCGTCCCCAATCAATAACCCGTGCCTGCCTTCTCCCCATATCCCTTGTTTCCACTAGCCCTCCATCTAACTCTCTCTTAAATCCATCCAGTGATTTGGCCTCCACTGCCCTCTGTGGCAGGGAATTCCCAAATTCACAAGTGAAAATTTTTTTCTCACCTCAGTCTTAAATGGCCTTTCCTTTATTCTAAGACTGTGGCCCCTGGTTCTGGATTCGCCCAACATTGGGGACATTTTCCCTGCATCTAGCTTGTCCAGTCCTTCTATAATTTTATATGTTTCTATGATATCTCCTCATTCTTCTAAACTTCAGTGAATACAAGCCTAGTCTTTTCAATCTTTCCTCATATGACAGTCCCGCCATCCCATTTAATTGATCAATTTTAAAAGGTTTACTGTAAAAGTTGAATAACAATGTTACAATTCATCTGCTATTATAACACGGGAATAATATATATGTTCCTTAAAATCTGACTATTTGACCAAGAATTTTTGCTTGAATCTATCTCTAAAATTTTCTCACGTTGCACAGTATTTAGTTTTGTCTGTTAATACTCCTTTGACATTCCTTGGATTGTGTTATTTCATTTAAAGGCACTATATTACTGCATGGGGTTATTGGTTAGCCTACTGGTCAACCAACAGAATGTTGGAGTGGAACTGTGGCACCATGTGGTATAGAATCTCCTTTTACAAGACACAGAGACAAAGGAAATAAATTGGATTGATCAACCTCAGGAGAGGGGATAAAATCCCTTAAGAGCAACATCAACACTCTCATGGTAAATGATAAATTGAAGGACCATGACAGAAATATTGACTTCAATTTTTGGAATGTGGCCAACACTGGCAAGGCCAGCATTTATTGGCCATCCCCACTTGTCCTTGAGAAGGTGGTGGCACACCAGCACGTTAAACCACTGTAGTCCTTCTGGTGATGCCATTCAATAATGTTGTTGAGCAATGTTCCAGGATTAGGTACACTATTCTGTAGCTTCTCATGTAAAGATTCATCACATCACCAAATCACCCGAAAACCAGTCTTTTGGAATCCAGGACCAACATTCATCCCCTACATGCATCATTCTATTTATTTTGAGGGATCATGTTATCTCCTTTAACTCAAAGCTAATGAGGCATTTTAACAAACTCTGCACTCCTTGACTTATTGTTATTCTATTGATCTCCTGGTTTGTCATCTAGCCGATCAGACAAATAGACAAATTGCAGCATTTAGTGATGCTGTGTGATTTGTTCAGCAATGTGTCTGATTGGCAACTTTACAAAATATCTTCATCCAAACATTGGTTGTTTTCAACTTGGTATTTATCAGAGACCTTGGTATTTATCAAAGATTTCATACACAGAATAGTTTTTAATCAATCTTTAAGTAATTTTTTTTTTAGTTTTATAGAAACATAGAAAATAGGTGCAGGTGGAGGCCATTAGGCCCTTCGAGCCTGCACTGCCATTCGTTGTGATCATAGCTGATCGCCCCCTATCAATAACCCGTGCCTGCCTTCTCCCCATATCCCTTGACTCCACTAGCTCCACTAGCTTTTAGTTTTAGAGATAGAGGGCTGAAAAAGGCCCTTTGGCCCACTGAGTCCATGCTGATCATCCGTACACTAGTTATATGTGGAACTGCAGCATCAGATTGTGGAGAATGTGTTGTAACGCTGCAGAAAATGGGACAGGTGTCAGAACTAGAGACATGCTCTGGTAGCAAGCTGACATTAAATGATGTGCTGGTTGACCTTTTCCATTGTTCTAACTATTCTATGATTCAAAAATAGGATGGATGTGGTGAGAATGTTTCTTCTCCCAGGAGATCTGGAGAATAGCATTCAAAAATATATGGTCACCCATTTACGAAAAAGATTAAGGGAAATATCTTCCATGGATTCTTGGTCCTTTGAATTATCTTCTTTACATGTCAGTGGATGCAGAAGCTTTGAATATTTTAAAAGCAGATTTAGGTGGTTTTTGATAAGATATGGGATTAAATGTTACATCAGAAAAGGAGCAATCTTATTAAACGGCAGCGCAGGCTCATGAGGCCATGCAGCCAAATCCTGTTCTGAATTAATTTATTCTTCAATCAGTTTTTGATACAGGTTATTAAAATCAACATAGAGAGTTGACTTGGGGGAGCAGATCAGCTAACCAGGGCACACTGCTGCTCTTAATCAAAACTTTCACTGAAAAAAAACCTACAATTTTGACATTGATAAAATAATGAAAGCAATTGGAAATCTTTGGAAATTATTACAAACAACAAACACTAACTGTTGATACTGGGGGTATCACTGCTGTAATTCAAGCATCTCTCTGAACGTGCCCTATCCATGTACCTGTCTAATTGTTTCTTAAACGGTGACAAAAAGATTGTTGCATGTTGTTTGTGAGAAAGGAATAGGCTGCAGGATGATATTGTTCTGTTGGCAAGTTGGACAATAGCTGGCGGGATTTACTCTTGCTAAGGATGTGGTGATACATTTTGGAGGATCCAATAAGGATAGGGCATATGCAATAATTGGTAGGGTCCTACTAGGTATTGAGGACCAAAGGTATCTTGATTCACAAGTCAATAGTTCCCTGAAAGTGGCAGCACTGATAGATAAAGTGTTGATGTTTGCCTTCATTATCCCCCTGTCCCACTTAGGAAACCTGAACGGAAACCTCTGGAGACTTTGCGCCCCACCCAAGGTTTCCGTGCAGTTCCCAGAGGTTGCAGGTGGTTGCAGGTAGTGGAAGCAGGTAGGGAGACTGGCAAAAACCTCCGGGAACCTCATGGAAACCTCCGGGAACCTCACTAGCATTTTGCCCGAGATGTCATGTTTAAAGAACAGAAGAGACTGGATAGGCTGGCTTTGTATTCCTTGGAGCTGAGGGGGACCTGATGGAGAATTATAAGAGGCATACTAGACTAAGTGGGACCTGTTGGGTCCCAGCATCACACAGGAGGGCTGGTCATCCAACGCAATATTCCACCTCTCCACCAATTCTAATATTGGTGGCCAGTTGAGGGGGGGGGGCTTTCTAGAGCGCTAGTATTGGTGTTATGGGCTGAAGGGACTGGTTTCCAGAGGGCTAGTATGCAAACTGTGCGCCAAATCGATTCTTGGGCCGGCGTCTCAGTCAATCAAGTCTGTTGTGCTGGCAACTCACTCACGGCTTGTGGGCTGGTAGTTGACTCACGGCTAATCCTTGAAATTCTATTTCAAGCAGGGTATAAGGCCACCAAATTCAAGTGCAGTTACTTATCACTTCTAGCAGGGTGCAAGGCCACCAAATTCAAGTGTAGGTTCATACCAGTAGGGTGCAAAGCCACTAAAGACAGCGAGTCGTGACCTCTCCCTCTTCCATCTTGCAGAGACTGAGCCTCACCCACATTTCTGGGTTTTATAACCCCCGCCCCCCGCCCCCAACACCGGAAAAGGTGTGGCTTTCATGGAGTGATTGACAGGAGAGAGATTCTCAGCATTTTTTTATAAACTAATAACACTTTTATTTTTCATTGATGGGAAGAATACTCTGCATCTGCTCAGTGGAGGGGGACTGAGTAAGATGGCCAAAAATCACAGCCGTAAGTGTAGCGTTTTATCTAAAATCAATATACAGTGCAAACAGGAAGCGCATTTACAGTAGTGCCTTTTAACTTCAAGCCAAAGCAACCAAGCCACCATTTGCAGTAATTAATGCCTTTCAACTGCAAGCCAAAGCACCCAAGCCACCACTAGCAGTAAGTAGTGCCTTTCAACTTCAAGCCACACCCAAGTCACCATTAGCAGTAAGAGGTGCCTTTCAACTTCAAGTCAAAGCTCCCAAGCCACCATTTGCAGTAAGTAGTGCCTTTCAACGTCATGCCACCATTTGCAGTGCCTTTCAACTTAATGCCAAAGCACCCAAGACACCATTTGCAGTAAGTAGTGCCTTTCAACTTCAAGCTAATGCACCCACGCCCCCCATTTGCAGTAAGTGGTGCCTTTCAACTTCACGCCAAAGCAACCCATCCACAATTTCTGGAGCGCTAGTATGAACCATTTTAGAACCAATAGACATTTTTTAGCTTTAGAACCAATAGACACTTTTTGCAAGCTTTAGAACCATTAGATACACTTTTTGCAAGCTTTAGAACCAATAGAGACACTTTTTGCAAACTTTAGAACCAATAGACACATTCTGCAAGCATTTTAGAACCACTAAGGGCACTTACATTTGAGTAGACATGTGTTCAGTGTTATTCACAGCTCAGAGAAACGTGACCCTCTGCCTTCCTACAGCTTGCAGACACTGATTGAGGCACACCATTTCCTGGTTTTATAGTCCCTCCCCCCTGCCGCCAGCGGGGGCAGCAGAGAGAATGGGGAATTTTGTAAAAACATTAATATCTCTGTCATTTTTAATCGACTGGAAAAATCCTCGGCACACATGCGGCGGAGGGGGGCTCTGAGCAAGGTGGCCAAAATGACGGCTATAGGTGGCGGCATTCTCTCGGAAATCGCAGCACAGATGGCCAAAACCAGTCAAGAACAGACTTTTAGTAATATAGATAGATAGATGTAGGGTAGATGTCAAGGAACATTTGCTTTGCCAGAGGTGTCTGAGACTAGACGACACGGGTTTCAGTTAAGGTGTAATAGGTTTGGAGGAGATGTAAGGAGACATTTTTTCACCCAGTCGATGGTTACAACCTGGAACACACGGCCTGGGAAGATGGTTGGGTTTGGTTGGGTACTCTCACAACATTTCAGCAACATTTGGCACAGCACCTGAATAATCAAGGCGTAGAAGGCTATGGACCACTGGTTTTCTATGGTATTCAAGGATCTGAAAAAGGGTCTCGACATGAAATGTCACCTTATCCAAGTTCTCCAGAGATGCTGCCTGACCTTGTGGGGGAGAGGGAGGGGGAGAGGGAGGGGGGAGATATTGTTATATGACCCAGTTAGAACAATGAAATTCTTACTTGCAGCTGTACAACAGAATATGCAAACATAGTACACTGTAAATAATATAGTAAAAGAGAAAAAAGTGTGTGTGTATATATACACATATAGTCACATATACACACACTATATATATATATATATATATATATATATATATACACACACATACACATATACACACACACACACTTGAATATATACACATACACGCACACATACATACACATAAAAAACAAACGATGATAGTACCATGATAGTCTGTGTAGCTCAGAGTGTATTTGCAGTTTGTCGTGTTTAATAGCTTGTAGTTTGTAGGGAACAAGTTGTTCCTGAACTTGGACGTGTCAGGCTCCTGTAACTTCTTCCCGATGGCAGGGATGAAATGAGTGGCCGGGGTGGTGTAGGTCTCTGATGATGCTGGCTGCCTTTTTGAGACAGCAACTCTAGTAAATCCCTTTGATGGTCACTCCAGCACTTTGTGTCAATTTGTGTAAACCTGCATCTGCAGTTCATTGTTTGTACAATAATCAACGCTTCTTCCCTTTAGCGGGAGCTTATAGAAACTTGAAAGTCATGTACCCAATGTGGACCTGAGAATTGAAAATGTTATCATATAACCATATAACCATATAACAATTACAGCACGGAAACAGGCCATCTCGACCCTTCTAGTCCGTGCCGAACACATATTCTCCCCTAGTCCCATACACCTGCGTTCAGACCATAACCCTCCATTCCTTTCCCGTCCATATAACTATCCAATTTATTTTTAAATGATAAAAACGAACCTGCCTCCACCACTTTCACTGGAAGCTCATTCCACACCGCCACCACTCTCTGAGTAAAGAAGTTCCCCCTCATGTTACCCCTAAACTTCTGTCCCTTAATTCTCAAGTCATGTCCTCTTGTTTGAATCTTCCCTACTCTCAGTGGGAAAAGCTTATCCACGTCAACTCTGTCTATCCCTCTCATCATTTTAAAGACCTCTATCAAGTCCCCCCTTAACCTTCTGCACTCCAAAGAATAAAGACCTAACTTGTTCAACCTTTCTCTATGTGCATTGCAGCGTGACATTTCATTGTTATTTCAAAACATAGATCTTTGAATCTACCCGAGGTGATCGGAGACATGTGAGACATTCGAAAATCTGTAAAATTTTAAGTGGACTTTAGTCACAAGAAGACATAATGTTTTAAAACTTCAAAAAAATGAATGAAAATGTCATTAAAATGATTGAAAAGAATATTTTAATACAAATTTTCAGTTAAACTAATTTTATCTTGCTAAATGGTTTTCTGAGCCTTGCCCAGCATTTTCCATCCAATTAAATCATTGTGAAAATGCAACACATTGGCCAGGAGCAACAATGTTCTGGTGAAATAATCTCTTGAACAATGAACGCACATTGTGTCCAGATGATTGCCATTGGATCCAGTGTTGGAGCACAGGTTGTTGACTCCTGACCAATTGCTGGTAGCAATTTTCTCAGTTCTGCATATACTTGGACATGTTTAACAGCTTCTTAAATTGATGTCAGTTTTATTGGGTAATGACGCTGAATCTCTCAGTAATATTTCTCTGCACAATGTAGGTCATTAATTTCCTTAAGAAGGAGATTAGCTTAATCCAAGACTGACTGGAGAGAAAATAAATAGGAACTGCACAGGAAGGCAAGCCAGTGGAGCTACCAATGGTGGGTCTCTGAAAAGTGACCATTTTATCACTCTTTCCTCATTGAATTGCTTTTTTAAGGTTTGTCCCAATACAGCTTTTAGCTTTAAGCAGTTTTAAAATGTTAACTTTTATGTATCATGTGTTGGGTAAAGCATTGTTTGCCCACTTTTGCCAATCATCTTAAATTGTGTTTAAATAAATGCTGTTCACTTATTTTGTTATTAATAAACTAAAATAATGTTATTGTATGACATTTTCCTACTTAACGGAGGTGAATGAAATTGAGATGAAAGACCTGTACAGGTACGGTGCTTTACACGGCTTTGTGATATCTTAAAGCAAATATAACTCAGGAATTAGAGTATAGAACATAAAACAGAACTGTACAAAACAGGAACGGGCCCTTTGGCCCACAATCTGTTTGTACATGATCCACATCCCTCTGCTCCTTGCAATTCCACCTCCCTGGCTGGAAGCCTCTTAAATGCCACTAACATATCTGCCTTAACCACTCCTGACAATGCATTCCAGGCCCCCATTACTCTCCATGTGAAAAAAAAAATCTCAGTTTCTCCCTCTCTCACCTTACAGTTTTTGACTGTCTACCCTGTTTAAGCTGCATGCTCTCATAATGTTATTGTTATATACTTCTATCATGTCCCCCCTCACACTCGGATATTCCAGAGAAAACAATCCAAGTTGATCCAAAATCTCCCAGTTGCTGTAACCCTCCAATCAGGCAGAGTTCTGGTAATCTCCTCTGCAACTTCCCCAAAGCCTCCATCCTCCCTGTATTAAGGCACAAATGCACAGAATACTCCAAATGCAGCCTAACCCAAGTCCTGTAGAGCCACTGTTGAAGCATTGTCACTTCTGAAGTGCAGAAAGTATTGCGGCCGCTGTTGTTGAGTCTCCAGATGAACAGAAAATATGGTTTTGTGATATAGACAATAGACAGTAGGTGTAGGAGTAGGCCATTCGGCTCTTCGAGCCAGCACCGCCATTCAATGTGATCATGGCTGATCATCCCCAATCAGTACCCTGTTCTCAAAAATATTGAGAAGGATCCTGAGGAGATATAGAATATAGAGATCAGGTAAAATAATTTAAAAAATGATACTCCTTATCTTGGTTTCTTCCATAACATTAGTCTGTCAAAATTCACTACAGAGCAAATGTCAACATGCAGAATGATTTTGAAATACTAATCCTCAATTAGTAAGGGACCACAATCTAAAGTTGTAAAATGATGAAAGACACGGGGAAGAAGGTGAAAGCAAAAGTTGGTGGGTTATATTTGCTCATGGGTTCAAGTTTATTAATAATAGATAGCACGACTGAGGCAATGGAAAGGGTGAATGTGTAAGATGGTTAGCACTGGGCAAAGTAATTAAATATTAATGTTGACTGATGATAAAGAGATGAACTGGGAAATATTGCAATTTTTATCCAGTTATCAGGCAGATATTACCTTAGAGGAATAACAGCATGGTAGAGCTTGCAGCGATGGAGAGAATCACAGAGAACTTGAAGTGTGAAATGAATCTGGAAAGTAAAGAAACAATATTGCAAAGAATTAATGTGGCAAAAGATATAGATCACCGAGAGGCAAATCATTATAAAAGATTTAGCGATGTGTTAACTCCTTGCCGAGTACTGTTCATTGTCTGTCGCTAGGCTTGAACAGCTGACCTAATTAGCCAGGTTAATTTATGAGCTTTCATTGTGAAGATTGCCAGGATCTTCAACCAGTGGGGCATAATAGAGAAGCCAGACACTGTATGTACACAGGCTACCCAAACAGCAGTGACTGGATCGCAAACAGGAACAAATTAACTGTTCACCAACCCCTACTGTTACACCTTCTGTGATCAGAGGCAGCGGCAGCCGGGACAGCGGTAGCGGCAACCAGAACTCGGAGCTGGGGTGGCGGCAGCGGCGGCCTGTCCCGCGCTGTTTTTATACTCACAGCTCCAGGTAGCCCCTCCTCGCTCCAAACGGCTCCCCGGGCCTCTTAATTTTATTTTAAAAATGTATTCAACAATTTTTTTGCGCCCCTAAAAATTTAGCGCCCGGGGCAACCGCCCCACTGGCCCCCCCCCACGCTGCGCCACTGAGTACGGTCATATACAGTGTATTCAGAAAGTATTCAGACCACTTTTTCCACATTTTGTTATGTTACAGCCTTATTTAAAAATTGATTAAATTATTTTATTTTTTTATCATCAATCTATACACAATACCCCATAATAAAAAAGCGAAAACAGGTGTTTAGAAATTTTTGCAAAGTAATTACAAATAAATAACTGAAATATCACATTTGCAGAAGTATTCAGACCCTTTACTCAGTACTTTGTTGAGGCACCTTTGGCAGCGATTACAGCCTCAAGTCTTCTTGGGTATGACACTACAAACTTGGCACACCTGTATTTGGATAATTTCTTCCATTCTTCTCTGCAGATCCTCTCAAGCTCTGTCAGGTTGGATGGGGAGCATCGATCCACAGCTATTTTCAGGTCCCTCCAGAGATATTCGATCAGGTTCAAGTCCAGGCTCTGGCTGGGACACTCAAGGACATTCACAGACTTGTCACAAAGCCACTCTTGGCTGTGTGCTTAGGGTCGTTGTCCTGTTGGAAGGTGAACCTCTGCCCTAGTCTGAGGTCCAGAACGCTCTGGAGCAGGTTTTCATCAAGGATCTCTCTATACTTTGCTCCGTTCATCTTTCCCTCGATCCTGACTAGTCTCCCAGTTCCTGCCGTTGAAAAGCATCCCCACAGCATGATGTTGCTACCACCATGCTTCACCGTAGGTATGGTATTGGCCAGGTGATGAGTGGTGCCTGGTTTCCTCCAGACGTGACGATGGCATTCAGACCAAAGAGTTCAATCTTGGTTTCATCAGACCAGAGAATCTTGTTTCTCATGCCTTTTGGCAAACTCCAAGTGGGCTGTCATGTGCCTTTTACTGAGGAGTGGCTTCTGTCTGGCCACTCTACCATAAGGCCTGATTGGTGAAAGCGTGCAGATATAGCTGTCCTTCTGGAAGGTTCTCCCTTCTCCACAGAGGAATTCTGGAGCTCTGTCAGAGTGACCATCGGGTTCTTGGTCACCTCCCTGACCAAGGCCCTTCTCCCCCGATTGCTCAGTTTGGCCGGGCGGCCAGCTCTATGAAGAGTCCTGGTGGTTCCAAAGTTCTTCCATTTAAGAATGACAGAGGTCACTGTGCTCTTTGGGACCTGCAATGCTGCAGAAATTGTTTTATACCCTTCCCCAGATCTGTGTCGGAGGTCTACGGATAATTCCTTCATCTTCACGGCTTGGATTTTGCGCTGACATGCACTGTCTACTGTGGGACCTTATATAGACAGGTGTGTGCCTTTCCAAATCATGTCCAATCAATTTAATTTACCACTGGTGGACTCCAATCAAGTTGTAGAAACATCTCAAGGATAATCAATGGAAACAGGATGAACCGAAGCTCAATTTTGAATGTCATAGCAAAGGGTCTGAATACTTATGTAAATGTGATATTCCAGTTTTTTCTTTTTAATTACTTTGCAAAAATTTGTTTCACTTCTTTGTTCTGGGGTATTATTTTGTTTCATCATATGATGATAAAACAAAAATAATTTAATCCATTTTAAAATAAGGCTGTAACGTAACAAAATGTGGAAAAAGTGATGGTGTGGTACTTTCTGAATGCTGTTGATTGGTGGCATGGGTCAGCAGAGTGCCCACCGCCTTTCCTTTCATCTTAAAGTGAGCTTACATTTCTTAAAGCTAAAATAGATAGCACTAGGATCTGACCTGTGAAATAATGAAGAAAGCCACAGCATGGGGAGAGCATAGACTTTTCAAACACTGCATTTGTTTCCATGGAGGAGGAGGCAGGAAAGAGGAGAGATTCCTGATTTCATCATGGGTCCAGGAGGATAACAAAGCAATCCAAATCAGGAACATAGAACAGTACAGGACAGGAACAGGGGCTTTGGCCCACAATATCTATGCCAAACTCTTCTGGTTCAGACAGTTTAATGCTTAAACTGCTTGATTTGCAATGCACACCTTGGGAAAACTATATGTAGAAAGTTCTGACACTGAATTTAGATAGAATCTGGCAGGAAGATGGCACGTAAAGTTAAAGTAATGGATCCAAGTGTACCAAGTGTTTAGAAAGGAACGTTGTAAGGCCAACATGCAACTCCAGTCACACTATTGGTCAGAAGAAGGGTCTCGACCCGAAACGTCACTCATTCCTTCTATCCGGAGATGCTGCATGTTCCGCTGAGTTAAGGGCCTGTCCCACTTGCATGTGATTGCGTGCGTTTGGCGCGACCAAACGGAAGCGGTGTTCACGCAAAGTTTGCGCCTGACGTCATTTACGTCATGCTAACCAATCAGCTGGGCAGGAGGCGGGCCGACTGAATTTGGGCGTCGCACGGCATCGGGCTGTGACGTCATCACGCAACGCCACGCCGGGCAGTGACGTCATCACGCAACGCCACGCGCTGGACGTACGCAGTCAAGATGCTGCGTACGACATCAAGACGCTGCGTACGACCGCAATATGCCTGCGTGCCGACAGGCCGTTGGCGCACGAAGATTTCGGCCACTGCCAGAATTTCGGAGTCCCGCGCGATGTCGGAACCAGCCCTACACAACTCCGTGCTTCTAAGTGGGACCGGCCCTGCACCGCCATACGGTGCCCGTACGTCTCAAGCGACCTCGAGGTCGCGTAATTTGTGAGACAAGGTCGCGTAAGTGGGACAGGCCCTTTACTCCAGCATTTTGTGTCTATCTTCAGTAGAAACGAGGAACTGCAGATGATAGTTTACTCAAAATGCAGGAGGGATTTAAGAGGTCATGCAGCATCCCGGGAGAACCATTCGCAGCTCTTCAATCCTGTTCACACCTTTGCTTTTATCTCTGGACTTTGTTTGGCTCATCTGCCTATCAAAACTACCCTCGCCTATATCCACCTATTACCTGCCACGCTTTGTCCTGCTCCTCCTTTCTTCCAGCTTTCTCCCGCAGCCCCCTACAATCATTGAAGAAGGATCCCCACCCAAACCATCGCCTATCCACGTTCTTAAGAGAGAGACACAAAATGCTGGAGTAATTCACCGGGTCAGGCAGCATCTCTGGAGCAAAGGAATAGGTGACACTTCGGGTCGAGGCCCTACATCAGACTCTCGAGCGCTTACCCCACCAGCACTTTGTATCTTTTTCCACTACCCATTAGTCTCAACTAAGTTCAAATCAAGACAAAGGTCATGAAGGATAATGTGATATTGTCAGTGATGAGACCTGACCACCAGGAAACACACAAGGATTAACTTCCACACTGCTTGTTTTAATTAGTTTCTGCTCATCCAATTTATTTTAAAAGACTGGGCTCCTACTTTTCTGTTGCATATGCAACTTCAGCCAAGTTCTGCTGCGATTCCAAATTTTGCACATTAAATAAACAGTGAGCAGATTTCATTTTGTATGTAAGTGGATGTGACTGTACATTTTGTCCGTCTATAACGACCGCAGAACTGAGGAAGAAGTTAAGAGGTGTGTTGAAGTCACGTATAAGCTACAATTGCAGATTTCTATCCCTGAAGGCCGATGAACTGGTGAGGCAGATGGACTTTTACAACAATCTGGCTGTTTCATGGTTCCTTTATTAAAATTAGGTTTTTAACGATTAAAAAATGCAGTGTTATTTAATTACGTGAGTTTAAAATCCCCAGCTGCGGTGGGGAATTCAAACTCATGATGTTGGATCAATGATCCAGTACTTTGGCAGCCTGCGTCCCATCTTTATGATGATGCTATTTTATCTCGTTGTTATTTGTATCATTTTTTTGTTGTAAAGAGTCAACTGTATCTCTCAGCCTCAGGAGGCCCCAGAGCACATTATGGTTAATTAAATAACGTTAAAGTGTAATAATTGCTGCAGTCTATTTGCACACAAGAAACTCTCAGAAACAGAATTTGGATTGACCACCAAATACATTCTAACATAGAATCAGCCCACACTGACCAACATGTCCCATCTACACTCGTCCCACACTGACCAACATGTCCCATCTACACTCGTCCCACACTGACCAACATGTCCCATCTACACTCATCCCACTTACCTGTGTGTTTGGCCCATCCCACTCTAAACCTGTACTGGACAACATTTGTAGGAGTACAGGAGAGGAGAGTACAGTATAGGAGAGAGTTCAGAGGAGATTTACTAGAATGTTGCCTGGGTTTCAGCAACTAAGTTACAGAGAGAGGTTGAACAAGTTAGGTCTTTATTCTTTGGAGCGCAGAAGGTTAAGCGGGGACTTGATAGAGGTTTTTAAAATGATGAGAGGGATAGACAGAGTTGACGGATAAGCTTTTCCCACTGAGTAGGGAAGATTCAAACAAACCTGTACATGACTGACATTAAGGGGTGGAGGAAGTTTACAGGGTAGAGGAGAGTACAGTACATGAAGAGTAGGTTACGAGGAGATTTACTAGAATGTTGCCTGGGTTTCAGCAACTAAGTTACAGAGAAAGGTTGAACAAGTTAGGGCTTTATTCTTGGAGCACAGAAGGTTAAGGGGGGACTTGATAGAGGTTTTTAAAATGATGAGAGGGATAGACAGAGTTGACGTGGAAAAGCTTTTCCCACTGAGAGTAGGGAAGATTCAAACAAGGGGACATGACATGAGAATTAAGGGACTGAAGTTTAGGGGTAACATGAGGGGGAACTTCTTTACTCGGAGAGTGGTAGCTGTGTGGAATGAGCTTCCAGTGAAGGTGGTGGAGGCAGGTTCGTTTTTATCATTTAAAAATAAATTGGATAGTTATATGGATGGGAAGGGAATGGAGGGTTATGGTCTGAGCGCAGGTAGATGGGACTAGGGGAGATTATGTGTTCGGCACGGACTAGAAGGGTCGAGATGGCCTGTTTCCGTGCTGTGATTGTTATATGGTTATATGGTAGGAAAGAACTGCAGATGCTGGTTTAAATCAAAGGTAGACACAAAATGCAGGAGTAACTCAGTGGGACAGGCAGCATCTCTGGAGAGAAGGAATGGGTGACTTTTCGGGTCGAGACCCTTCATATTTTCCTTGGGTAGTTTACACACCAGCGGTATGAACATTGATTTCTCTAACATCAAATAGCCCTTGCTTTCCCTCTCTCTCCATCCCCTCCCCGAGTTCTCCCACGTCTTACTGGCTCCGACGACATTCGATATCTATCCCGCCCTCTCAGCCTGAAGAAGGGTCTCGACCTGAAACGTCACCCATTCTTTCTCTTCAGAGATGTTGCCTGTCCCGCTGAGATTCCAGCATTTTGTGACTACTATCCATACATCTGTCTAATTGTTGCTTAAATGTTGCGATAGACCCTGCCTCAACTACCTCCTCCGGCAGCTCATTCCATACCCCACCAACCTTTGTGTGAAAAAGAGACCCCTCAGATTCCTGTAATGTCCTTTCCGCTTCACCTTAAACTTATTCCCTCTAGTTCTTGATTCCCCCACTCTGGGCAAGTTTTAATTGTTGCTGTTTTAAGAATAGATGGGGGGTGGTTTTGGCCACTGAGAAAAACTCACCTTCTCCTTCTCAACATCATGCCTTAGGATTTTAGTTATCAACTGAAATAATATATCAGGTCTTAGTTTAATAACTAATTTAAGATTTAGGGTTATGCTTATTAATCACCGAGGTACAATGTAAAGCTTTGTTTTGCATGCTATCAAAACAAATCAGATAATGTTATCCTCAAATACAATATGGGTTGAGCAAAGGCAAAGATACATTGAAACATAGACACATAGAAAATAGGTGCAGGAGGAGGCCATTCGGCCTTCGAGCCAGCACTGCCATTCATTGTGATCATGGCTGATCGTCCCCTATCAATAACCCGTGCCTGCCTTCTCCCCATATCCCTTGACTCCACTAGCCCCTAGAGCTCTATCCAACTCTCTCTTAAATCCATCCAGTGACTTGGCCTCCACTGCCCTCTGTGGCAGGGAATTCCACAAATTCACAACTATCTGGTTGGAAATGTTTTTTTCTCACCTCAGTCTTAAATGACCTCCGCTTTATTCTAAGACCGTGGCCCCTGGTTCTGGAAAGAATGAAGAATGAAGAATATAATTGTCAGCATTGTAGCACACCAGTTCCAGAAACAAAGTCTGATGTCCACAATTTGATATTACTGTACTGGAAGATCAGTTGACAGTTTGGTCAATTTGGTAAGGGACAGAAGTTTAGGGGTAATATGAGGGGGAACTTCTTTACGCAGAGAGTGGTGGCGGTGTGGAATGAGCTCCCAGTGGAAGTGGTGGAGGCAGGTTCATTGGTATCATTTAAAAATAAATTGGATAGGCATATGGATGAGAAGGGAATGGAGGGTTATGGTACGAGTGCAGGCAGGTGGGACTAAGGGAAAAAAAATTTGTTCGGCATGGACTTGTAGGGCCGAGATGGCCTGTTTCCGTGCTGTAATTGTTATATGGTTATATATGGTTATATGGTAGAGCAAGAGTTGAAACTACAACCTTACAACTCAGTTGATGTAGGTATTCACTGAGAGCATTGCCAATACCGCTGTGCTTGTGTATGTGACCTTTCAAAAGGAGTTTGCCAAAAAGTAGCAATGATGAACAATGTTTTTCAGGTCTCTGAGAGGCTGAGGCTGGGAGCCATTGGCCTCCAGAGTCCTTTGTCTACACCAGCTATTGACTGAAGACAGTCAAGGCTTCACCCTCACAGATAAGACAACGCTCTCCAGTCAACACTGGCTCAGATCATTTGGATCCTCTGCATGCATTCTGCCTCTAGTTGGGTATATGTGCAGGAAGGGTAATTGATTGAAGGCCTGCCTTTTAGTAATAGAATTGCTGCTCGTTTCACCTACATATTTCTGGCAGATTCAATTTCAAACAAAGAAATATTGAATGTTGCTCTTTCCACAAATGCTGCCTAACCTTTCTGTGGTTTTCCAGCAATTTATGTTTTTATTTCCAGATTTTCAGCATCTATAGGGGCTAGTGGAATCGAGGGATGTAGGGAGAAGGCAGGCACGGGTTATTGATTGGGGACGATCAGCCATGATCACAATGAATGGCGGGTGCTGGCTCAAAGGGCCGAATGGCCTCCTCCTGCGCCTATTTTCTGTGCATATATGCAAGTTTATTTTGATTTTCAGATGTTGTACAATACATTTAAATGCAGCAAAATATCCTGAGCTGCTCCACAGGAGTATGGCCAGTTGTTGGAGAAAGATGATAAAACCAGAAAATTCTCAACAGGTTCAGACAGCACCTGTGGAAAGAGAAGTCGTCAAGTCAAGTGAGTTTATTGTCATGTGTCCCTGATAGGACAATGAAATTCTTGCTTTGCTTCAGCACAACAGAACATAGTAGGCATTGACTACAAAACAGATCAGTGTGTCCATGTACCATTATATACGTAAATACACACATGAATAAATAAACTGATAAAGTGCAAATAACAGATAATTGGTGATTAATAATCAGAGTTTTGCCCGAGCCAGGTTTAATAGCCTGATGGCTGTGGGGAAGCAGCTATTCCTGAACCTGGTCGTTGCAGTCTTCAGGCTCCTGTACCTTCTACCTGAAGGTAGCAGGGAGATGAGTGTGTGTCCAGGATGGTGTGGGTCTTTGATGATGCTGCCAGCCTTTTTGAGGCAAAAAATAACTATGAAATAGTTAATGTGTCAGTTTGAACTCTTCACCACAACTGGGGAAGGGAGGAAACAAGTAGGTTTTAGCAGGTCAAAAGTCACCGTGGTTTCTCTCTTTCTCAGGTCACAAACATGTTTTTAAAGAAATTACTTTCAGGAGGAGAAGAGACAGAGGGTTAGGGAGAAGATTCAAGCTGCAGGAAAGATGGGAACAGGGTGATATGTTGTGGCACGCTGACAATTTAATTCTTTGGATCCTTGCCGTGAGGCAGACCTGGATAATGTGGTTTATGACAGAATTATTCGATACAGAGATCTACCCTCCGGGACACAGTTTTGCATTCAAATGTCTCACCCCATCTCATATCCCTGCTGATACATGGAGCTGTTGTTTTGTCAATTAAAGGTGTTGGGATTCGGGCTATCAAATCTACATCAAGCTTATCTTGCATTTCTCACAGAGTAAGTTGGTATCACAAAAATCGAAAAAACATTGAAACATAGAAAATAGGTGCAGGAGTAGGCCATTGGGCCCTTCGAGCCTGCACCGCCATTCAATATGATCATGGCTGATCATCCAACTCAGTATCCCGTACCTGCCTTCTCTCCATACCCTCTGATCCCCTTAGCCACAAGGGCCACATCTAACTCACTCTTAAATATAGCAAATGAACTGTGGCCTCAACTACCTTCTGATGCAGAGAATTCCACAGATTCACCACTCTCTGTGTGAAAAATGTTTTTCTCATCTCAGTCCTAAAGGATTTCCCCCTTATCCTTAAACTGTGACCCCTTGTTCTGGACATCCCCATCATCAGGAATAATCTTCCTGCATCTAGCCTGTCCAACCTCTTAAGAATTTTGTAAGTTTCTATCAGATCTCCCCTCAATCTTCTAAATTCTAGCGAGTACAAGCCAAGTCTATCCAGTCTTTCTTCATATGAAAGTCCTGACATCCCAGGAATCAGTCTGGTGAACCTTCTCTGTACTCCCTCTATGGCAACAATGTCTTCCCTCGTGGAAACATTCAAGTGCTTCCATTTATTATTTTTTCTTCATTGCTATTTGAGAATGTAAGAGTCACTGGCTAAAACACCATTTCTTGTCCATCTCTGGGGATGTTTGCTGGTGAATTTATAATGTTTCCTTCTATTTGCAACTCTGCAGCAAATAGAGCAGTTCACAAGTTATAGTAGAATTCAGCCATTCGGCCCATCGAGTCTACTCCAACATTCAATCATGGCTGATCTCTGCCTCCTAATTCCATTATCCTGCCCTTTCCCCATAACCCTTGACACCCATCTCAAACAATAAAGTCTTGCTAGTCAACGGCATTTTCATCTGAATGCCCTACCATCAATATCCTGGGGGTCATTCACTCGATACTCAACCAAACCGGCCATGTGTAAAGTGCATTACAAGAGCAGATTAGAGTGTGCATATCCTGTAGCTGGTGACTCATCTCCTGGCACACCTTTCCACCATCAACCAGGGATACACAACCAGTAGGCTGTGCGCAGGAAGGAATTGCAGATGCTGGTTTACATTGAAGATAGACACAAAATGCTGGAGTAACTCAGTGGGATAGGCAGCATCTCTGGAGAGAAGGGCAACACCCTTCTGCGAACTGAGGGGAGAGAGAAATTAGAGATATGGAAGGGCAAGGTGTGAAAACAACAGATCAAAGCAGATGTGATCAAGGAAATGTAGCATGGTTCATTGTTGGCTAAAGGGAAGGGGTATCTGGAGGCTGATGGAATACTTCACCTCTCAATCTGAAGAAGAAAAGTCTCGATCCAAAACTTCACGTATTCCTTTTCTCCAGAGATGCTGCCCGACCCGTTGAGTTACTCCAGCAGTTTGCATCTATCTTCACATTTGCCCGGGTGGGTGCAGTGATGCCAGCATCTCTCAAAAAACTTGACATCATCCATGACAAAGCAGTCCACTTGATTAGTAAACCAATAGCCATATTAAGTACTAATCTCCTCCTCCACCAATGGACTGTGCACTGCAGTTATTCATCTTTACCAAAAAGATTGCCCAAAGCCACAACCTCTGCCGCCAAGAGACGCAAGGTTTATTTCCTGCTCTCCGTCTGAAGGAGGGTCCAGATCCAAAACGTCACCTATCCATGTTCTCCAGAGATGCTACCTGACCCATTGAGTTGTTCCAGCAGTTTGTGTCTTTCTCTTTATCTAATAGTCTTGTTTGAGTATCTTCACCTGAACGATAGCAAGCAGTTCAGAGGCAGGAATGTGCAAAAATTGCTGGGCTTACCAATGAAGGCCAGATTCTGAAAATTGATTTGAAAACGAAACTATTGATCAGGGAGAGATACACCTAGTGCTAGGGTGGAATTCTTCAATACTGTATTAGGAGTGTTAGCAGGCTTGTTGTCTCGGCTGTGTCCAATGCTCTGGGCTAGTTCTTGACATCATGTGGAGTGAGTCAGACTGGCTGAATATTTGCTTCTGCGAATCTCAGTAGGAAGCGGAGATACACCATTCTCTCTGCACTCCTGGGTGAATGTAGCTGCGAATGCTTCAGGCTGAACTTTCATGCTGAACACAAGGCCCTACCTTCCTGCTTCTAGTACGGGTACAAGTGCATCTTCCATCCTTTTAATTATCCACCAGCCATTCCGCACCAAATGTGGCAGGAATGCAGGGCTCAGTCCTGTTCCAGGCTCACTGAAGTCCATTGCATGCTCTTTTTACTGTTTACCATGATTATAGTCCTATGTTGCAGCTTCACTCGACTAGCATCTCATATTTAAGTACTTTTGATGCTAAAACACAGGTGATCAATTCATTTTATTTTAGTTTCAGAGACACAGCGTGGAAACAGGCCCTTCGGCCAACCTCATCCACTCTGACCAGCGACCACCTTTACACTAGTTCTATGCTTTCCTGCTTTTGCATCCTACACACTAGGGGCAATTTACAGAAGCCAATTTACCTATAAACCTGCACGTCTTAGAGGTGTGGGAGGAAACCGGAGCACCCAGGGAAAACTGAGAGAGTACAAACTCTGCACAGACAGTACCTGTTGTCAGGATCGAACTCGGGTTCTATGGCGCTTTGAGCAGCAACTATACTGCTGCACCACTGTGCCGCCCACGTTCATGGTTAATGGTCCAAAGGTGGCAAAAACGCACAGAAATGTTACGTTGTATTTTGTACAGAGTAGTTGGTACCTGGCACATACTGTCAAGGTGGTGGTGGCGGTAAATCTGATAGTGGCGTTGAGAGGATATTAGATAGGCACATGAATATGGTGGGACCATGTGCAGACGGAAGGGATTAGTTTAAGCAGTCATCATGTTTGGCACAGACATTGTGGGCTGAAGGTCCCATTCCTGCGCTAAACTGTTCTATGTTCAAAAAAGTTTTATTTCGTGGAAAAGGGATTTTTTTTTTTGCAAACAGACCAGTAGATCAAGTCAAGTTTCATTATGGAATGGTGCTGTTGTTAAAACTGTTGTCTGCCAACACGAGCATATAATTCATGTGTTATCTCAGAAGAAGAGCACATTCTAGTGTTGGATTGTATAGCTCAGGGGTCGGCAACTTACGGCCCCCGGGCCGAATGCGGCCCGTAACCCGAAATCACCGGCCTGCAGGCGTATTTATTTTTCCCGTAGTCGTCCGGCCCGCAGACTTCCTTTGTCTCCGGTGCCTCCTGGGATGGAGGCCACTGCGCCCAGGCGCGGTGACACAAGAATGCCTGCGCTGGCGGCTGCAACTGCGGAGTCCCCGAGCGGGGCCGAGCGCCGAGCTCTGGCTGTATCGCATCCCGCGCAAAAACGCCAGCACAGCCGCGCACCTGTGTCTGGGCTTCACTGTCGGGATCGGGGTTGTCAATAGACCGGGGATGAGTGAGTGTGAGTATTTGAGCCACCGCCTTCAGGACAGAGCCAAGGCAATGGTCCGTAGGTGCGCCATGTTCGTGAGCACCCGTAACTCGGGACCAGTGTCCGGGTGGCCCCCTCGAAGGGGTGGGATATATGTGAACATGTGATTTGATGCCTGCCATCCGGGGCGGGATCTGTGTGAACACGTAATAGATGTGGCCCGCCATCCGATCACAGACATGCCACCCGGCCCCTATGCAGAACAAGGTTGCCCACCCCTGGTATAGCTGAATAAGATAAGGTGGAACTATGGCCTGGATAATGGCGATTTGCTTAATAACTATAAAGTTGTTACATAATGAGGAAATACATAGTCATGGAGTGATACAGTGTGGAAACAGGCCGTTTGACCCAAATTGCCCACACCAGCCACCATGTCCCAGCTTCACCTATCCTATTCAAAC
Source organism: Leucoraja erinaceus (assembly GCF_028641065.1). Lineage (NCBI taxonomy): Eukaryota > Metazoa > Chordata > Chondrichthyes > Rajiformes > Rajidae > Leucoraja > Leucoraja erinaceus. The sequence continues at coordinate 2,067,110 of NC_073378.1, forward strand.
TTGTCCTATCCATGTACCTGTCTAACTGGTTCTTAAATGTTGGGATAGTCCCAGGCTCAACTACCTCCTCTGGCAGCTTGTTCCATACACCCAACACCCTTTGTGTGAAAAAGTTACCCCTCAGATTCTTATTAAACCTTTTCCCCTTCACCTTGAGCCTGTATCCTCTAGTCCTCGATTCCCCCCACTCTGGGCAAGAGATTCTGTGCATCTACATGATGTTGAGTTGAGTTTAGGATCACTATTTGTATCCAACCATGGATTTCAATAACAGTTTTTGATTAGTTGGACTTAGCATGTTTTCCAGCATGGTGCTTCTCAGTTGTCAGCATGTAACTGTGAATCAATTATTAGAATCAACCCTATTCATCTGGACAGTTTAACAGCTTAGTATATTCCACAAAACGGCTTTTTTATTATTTCATTCCCAGCAACAGGGCTTTCACTTGTAAGGGCTGTATTTGATTTCCCATTCTGTCATTAATTGTGAGGCAGTGATAGTGGGCTATCACTATCACTATCAATGGCGGACCAATTGAATAACTACTTTGGTTCTGTCTTCACTAAGGAAGACATAAATAATTTGCCGGAAATAGCAGGGGACCGGGGGTCAAAGGAGTTGGAGGAACTGAGTGAAATCCAGGTTAGCCGGGAAGTGGTGTTGGGTAAATCGAATGGATTAAAGGCCGATAAATCCCCAGGGCCAGATAGGCTGCATCCCAGAGTACTTAAGGAAGTTGCTCCAGAAATAGTGGATGCATTAGTAATAATTTTTCAAAACTCTTTAGATACTGGAGTAGTTCCTGAGGATTGGCGGGTAGCAAACGTAACCCCACTTTTTAAAAAGGGAGGGAGAGAGAAAACGGGGAATTACAGACCAGTTAGTCTAACATCGGTAGTGGGGAAACTGCTAGAGTCAGTTATTAAAGATGGGATAGCAACATATTTGGAAAGTGGTGAAATCATTGGACAAAGTCAGCATGGATTTACGAAAGGTAAATCATGTCTGACAAATCTTATAGACTTTTTCGAGGATGTAACTAGTAGCGTGGATAGGGGAGAACCAGTGAATGTGTTATATCTGGACTTTCAGAAGGCTTTCGACAAGGTCCTACATAAGAGATTAGTATACAAACTTAAAGCACACGGTATTGGGGGTTCAGTATTGATGTGGATAGAGAACTGGCTGGCAGACAGGAAGCAAAGGGTAGGAGTAAACGGGTCCTTTTCAGAATGGCAGGCAGTGACTAGTGGGGTACCGCAAGGCTCAGTGCTGGGACCCCAGCTATTTACAATATATATTAATGATTTGGATGAGGGAATTGAATGCAACATCTCCAAGTTTGCAGATGACACGAAGCTGGGGGGCAGTGTTAGGTGTGAGGAGGATGCTAGGAGGCTGCAAGGTGGATAGGCTGGGTGAGTGGGCAAATGCATGGCAGATGCAGTATAATGTGGATAAATGTGAGGTTATCCACTTTGGTGGCAAAAACAGGAAAGTAGACTATTATCTGACCGGTGGCCAATTAGGAAAAGGGCAGATGCAACGAGACCTGGGTGTCATGGTACACCAGTCATTGAAAGTAGGCATGCAGGTGCAGCAGGCAGTGAAGAAAGCGAATGGTATGTTAGCATTCATAGCAAAAGGATTTGAGTATAGGAGCAGGGAGGTTGTACTGCAGTTGTACAGGGTTTTGGTGAGACCACACCTGGAGTATTGCATACAGTTTTGGTCTCCTAATCTGAGGAAAGACATTGTTGGCATAGAGGGAGTACAGAGAAGGTTCACCAGACTGATTCCTGGGATGTCAGGACTTTCTTATGAAGAAAGACTGGATAGACTTGGTTTATACTCGCTAGAATTTAGAAGATTGAGAGGGGATCTTATAGAAACTTACAAAATTCTTAAGAGGTTGGACAGGCTAGATGCAGGAAGATTGTTCCCGATGTTGGGGAAGTCCAGAACAAGGGGTCACAGCTTAAGGATAAGGGGGAAATCTTTTAGGACCGAGATGAGGAAAACATTTTTCACACAGAGAGTGGTGAATCTCTGGAACTCTCTGCCACAGAAGGTAGTTGAGGCCAGTTCATTGGCTATATTTAAGAGGGAGTTAGATGTGGCCCTTGTGGCGAAAGGGGATCAGGGGGTATGGAGAGAAGGCAGGTACAGGATACTGAGTTGGATGATCAGCCATGATCATATTGAATGGCGGTGCAGGCTTGGGGCCGAATGGCCTACTCCTGCAGCTATTGTCTATGTTTCTATCATCTAGAATGCCTGCTGCCTTTGATGTGAACAGCTTTCCATGAGTTATATTAGCAGAGAATTGCTAATATAGGGGGGTACGGTAGCCCAGCTGTATAGTTGCTGCTTTGTAGCGGCTGAGACCTGGGTTCGATCCTGACTATGGGTGCTGTCAGTATGGAGTTTGTATGTTCTCCACGTGATCTGCATGGGTTTTCTCCGGGTGCTCTGGATTTCCCCACGCTCCAAAGACGTACAGGTTTTGTAGTCTAATGGGCTTGATTTAAAAATTGCGAATTGTGCCTAATGTGTGTAGGATCGTGTTAGTGTACGGGGATCGCTGGTCGACGTGAACTCAGTGGGCTGAAGGGCCTGTTTCTGCACTGTATCCCTGAACTAAAAGAGAAGGTGTTCCATTTTGGAAGCAGCAATTTGCACGCTGAAGGAATAGTGATTTTATAACAAAATCATGACTTTGAGATGAACTTGATGGCAGTGATGCACCCGCTGACTTAATCGTTGTCAGATGTTGTAGATTGAGGGCACGGAAATCACAGTGTGCTGGTTGTGGCTATTTATGATCAAAGACTATTTTTTTCAAAAGAAAATTCATTTTACTATCTCCTGTCCTTGCGTATTGACTAAACTTGACAGTGGCCAACATTTCCATCAATCTGGTGAAATATGGCTTAACATTACATTTTCAATTTTAAATGAAAACAAGTGCAAACATTCAAGCACCGCATTCTAGGCTTTACCAGTTGATGTCCAACAGTTGGGTTACTCCCAAACGATGAATTCCTGCAGAATGAATGCAAACAGCCTTTGCTTGCTCCTTGATGCACGTACTACAAAGGAGCAAATAAAGGAACAAATAAACCTCTTCATGTAATTTTATAAATACTAAGTGAGAGATGGGAAAGTTAGAAATTAACTGTTGGGACCTTGACGGTCAGTTTTACGTGAAACTTTTTAAGGCAGTCTCTACGGAATCTTTGACGGATAGCTTTTGGAGTATACCAGGAACTGAAGAATAACATTAAAATACTGGCTCTTACACATTTCAGAGCCTTTTTTGTAACAATTTATTTCAAAGAGTTTGAACAGATAATTTTCACATTAATTCTAGCCTCATTTATAAGTTCATGAGTTCATCGTAGGGGCAGAATTAAGCAATTTGACCCATCAAGTCCACTGCGCCATTCAATCATGGCTGATCTATCTTTCCCTCTCAACCCCATTCTCCTGCCCTTTCCCCATAAGCCCTGACACCCCTACTAATCAACAATATAGTTAACCCATCTGCTATATTGCAGTCACATCTCAACACCATGAAGATCATATAGATAAATGTAGTTTGGGCTTTATTTACTATGTAATATACCATTAATATATGCAGCAAATGCATATTCAAATATTCATATTTACAAAGATGAGGGCCTGAAGTTTAATGTTTTGCCTCTTAGCCAGTAGCTGGGATTACATTACATTTTCTGTTTATCGGAATGAGTAAATCTATCATTTTGTGTTCATTGTCATTACTGTTTATTATTATCATTAGCATTCAGACTGTTTTCTTCTTGATTTCCAATATCCCATTTCAAGTCAATATGAGTCACCTGTTGGTCATCTGTTTCTCACCCTAGCCAGTTTAGTTTAGTTTAGAAATACTGCGAGGAAACATGCCCTTCGGCCCACCAAGTCCGCACTGACCAGGGATCCCCGTACCCTATCACTTCCCTACACACTAGGGACAATTGCAAGTTTTACAGAAGCCAATTAACCCACAAACCCTCACGTCTTTGGAATGTGGGAGGAAATATGAGAACCCGGGGGAAACCCATGTGGTCATGAGAAGAATGTGCAAACTCCGTACAGACAGCACCCATTGAGAGGATCGAACCCGGGTCTATGGTGCTGTAAGGCCGCAACTGCGCCATGGTGCCGCACAGTTAGAAACATAGAAAACAGGTGCAGGAGTAGGCCATTCGGCCCGTCGAGCCTGCACTGCCATTCAATATGATCATGGCTGATCATCCAACTCAGTATCCTGTACCTGCCTTTTCTCCATACCCCCTGATCCCTTTAGCCACAAGGGCCACATCTAACTCCCTCTTAAATATAGCCAACGAACTGACCTCAACTACCTTCTGTGGCAGAGAATTCCACAGATTCACCACTCTCTTTGTGAAAAATGTTTTTCTCATCTCGGTCCTAAAAGACTTCCCCCTTATCCTTAAACTGTGACCCCTTGTTCTGGACTTCCCCAACATCGGGAACAATCTTCCTGCATCTAGCCTGTCCAACCCCTTAAGAATGTTGTAAGTTTCTATAAGAAACCCCCTCAACCTTCTAAATTCTAGCGAGTACAAGCCGAGTCTATCCAGTCTTTCTTCATATGAAAGTCCTGCCACACCAGGAAACAGTCTGGTGAACCTTCTTTGTTCCTCAGTGTCTGGAGAGTTACATGTTTTCACAGCAATCATGTGAGCTCTCAGGCAATTAGTGAATCCTGCCTGGAGTCTGTCGGCACAGGTACAACAGATGGAGCTTGATGAAGTGGGTGGGTTGATAAGATTGTTGCATAACCTTTCCGCTATTGACATTTGGCCACCACATGCTTCCAACAAAGACATTTGCTGCGCTCGCAGCCTTAACACAAGTTTCCCCATCAATTTGAATATTCTCGTGGCAAGAACTGTCATGTTGCTGAGATTGTTACACTTTTATAAGAAGCCTTGGAGACCAACCGCCTGCTAATTGCTTGCCATCACAAACGATGGAGTAGACAAAATGCTGGAGTAACTCAACGGGTCAGGCAGCATCTGTGGAGGGAATGGACGCCATTCTTCAGACATTGTAGTGGAGGGCATACCTTCACATGGTCTCTCACATTGGTTGCTGAACATTCCATAAGGCTCCACGATTTATCACTGTACCTTCATGTGACTCCATCTTGGTCGCCGTGCCCTCAGCTGCTTTGGCCTCAGCTCTGAATGTTCCTCCTTAAACCTAGCTATGTCCACTGAGGTGCTCTAGTCATTTGGTCACTTGCCCTAGTGGATCTATGTGGCAAATGTTGTTTTATAACCTTTCTGCAATTCTGTACATTTTTTAATAAGATATTTGCAAGGTGGTATTTGCTGGTGAACTTGTCCTAGTCCCTGCCTCTTTAAGTATACGTCCTGTTAAAATGACAGCAAATTAAGCCAGACTAGAATCTGTGGACATTTTGTCTCATTATACTTGCAGCTTGTTGGGGAAAAGTATGAGCTAACATTTCTGATTTATTGCATTTATTGGTGAGCATGCATAAGCTTAAAGATGGATGAAGGGGAAAGATATGAGTGTCACTTGCTCCAGATAACAATCAATCAACTAGTAGTGGTACATGTCAATGGATGTACTGTGTGTTTAGACCTCTCTCATTTAGTTTGCCATTGGATACCTGAGCGAATGATGGCTGCTGTGAACACAGTTGCCTGGCAACCCTGTTGAAGAGGATTCACTGCAAAGGCTCAGCAGTGTCAGTGACAACTATTAGCTTGAGCCAGACGATATGTTTGGTTTTGATTCACTTGAGTTACCAAATATGAAGTGAATTGATAAAAAGCTACTTTTGGAAAAAACATGCAAGCTTGCAATTTGCGTACCATCATACTTACACCATTGTGACATATTTGTATGGGCATTTCCATCTGGTAGTTACCTGATAGAGGTTTAGTGCAGGTGCAAGTCAAATGATTACACTTGCATGGTTTTTTTTCTGGTCACAAACCATCAATATTTAACAATGATGGAGATAATATGTTTAGCAATCTATTACACTAGTTTGACTAGTTGGGCAAATATATAAACCTTGGCCTTTTCAAATCAAGGCAAGTGTTAATCGTAGGATAATATCAGTCTAATAATAGCTGTTCAGAATCCAATTATCAGTATTGGTTTAACGCGGAAATCCCATGCCACTCTTCAAGATTCACTCATACTGCAAGTGGCTGTCAGACACTTGATCAGTAAATACTAATAACATTAGGGTCACTAATTCCTAAATGCACTCCCATTGACAGCTCAGTCACTTGCCAGCCCTATTCCCCAGAGTAGGTGAAGCGTTGCTAAAATGGGAGCAAAAATATAGAGTTGAGTTGCAGGATAACATATGTTTAAACTAGAGTAGAAATAAGGAACTGCAGGTGCTGGTTTACTAAAAAAAAAAAAGACACCAAGTACTGGAGTAACAAAGGAGGAAGTGCCTGTGGAGAGGGTGTTTTGGGTGGGACGAGAGAACCAGGGCATTGCAGAGGAAGTGGTCTTTGCGGAAGAGGGAGAGGGGTGGGGATGGGAAGATGTGATACAAGATGGCGATACAGGCAAGTGCTGAGGAACGCACATGGCTGTAGTAGCGAGTCCGGGTCAGAACATGGTCACAGAGCATTATGTTCAGGTTTAGTTTATAATTACCACGTGTGCCCGTGTACAGTCAAAGAAAATATTACACACAATTACAATCAAGCCGTCCACAGGGCCCAGACACAGGATAACGTCTGATCAAACCTGATTATAGATTGTTCAAAGATCTCCAATGAGGTAGATGAGAAGCTAGGACCACAATCTAGTTGGTGGGAGGCCCAGTCAGTTGCCTGACAACAGCTGCGAAAAACTCTCCCTGAATCTGCAGGTATGTGTTTTTAAACATCTGTATCTCTTGCCTGGTGGAAAGGGTAGAAGCATAGACAATAGGTGCAGGAATAGACCATTCGGCTCTTCAAGCCAGCACCGCCATTCAATATGTTCATGGCTGGATATCCAAAATCAGTACCTCATTCCTGCTTCCTCCCCATATCCCTTGATTCCGTTAGCCTTAAGAGCTATATCTAACTCTCCAGTGAATTGGCTTCCACTGTCTTCTGTGGTAGACTCGACGTCACAGATTCACAACCCTCTGGGTGAAAAAGTTTTTCCTCATCTAAGTTCTAAATGGCCTACCCTTTATTCTTAAACTGTGACCCCTGGTTCTGGACTCCCCCAACATCGGGAACATTTTTCCTGCATCTAGCCTGTCCAATCCTTTAAGAATTTTATATGTTTCCATAAGATTCCCTCTCATCCTTCTAAATTCCAGTGAATATAAGCCCAGTCGATCCATTCTTTCATCATATGTCAGTTCTGCCATCCCAGGAATTAACCAGGTGAACCTTTGGTGCAATCCCTCACTAGCAAGAATGTCCTTCCTCAAATCAGGAGACCAAAACTTCACACAATACTCCAGGTGTGATCACACCAGGGCCCTGTACAACTGCAGTAGGACCGCTTTGCCCCTATACTCAAATCGTCTCGTTATGAAGGCCATTTGCTTTCTTCACTGCGTTGTACCTGCATGCTTACTTTCAGTGACTGACGTTCAAGGCCACCCAGGTCTCGTTACACCTCCCCTTATCCTATTCTGACACCATTCAGATAATAATCTGCCTTCTTGTTCTTGCCACCAATGTGGATAACCTTGCATTTATCCACATTATACTGCATCTGCCATGCATCTGCCCACTCACCCAAGCTATCCAAGTCACCCTGCAGCCTCATAGCATCCTCATCGCAGCTCACACAGCCACCCAGCTTTGTATCATCCGCAAACCTGGAGATGTTACATTTAATTCCTTCACCTAAATTTTCCACTTCACCTAAAACCTATGGAATGGGAGAAATTAGGAATTTAAGGGGGCAGTTCGCAAAATATTTAAAAGATTTTAAAATGAACTGATAAAGCAGGTAGGGATTAATGAGAGACACAGAGACTACAGTTTATCTACAATGTGGAAACAACCTCTTCTGCTCACCGAGTCCACGCCAAACAGTGAACACCAATACACTAGTTCTATCCTACACATTGGGGACATAGAAACATAGAAACATAGAAATTAGGTGCAGGAGTAGGCCATTCGGCCCTTTGGGCCTGCACCGCCATTCAATATCATCATGGCTGATCATCCAACTCAGTACCCCGTACCTGCCTTCTCTCCATACCCCCTGATCCCCTTAGCCACAAGGGCCACATCTAACTCCCTCTTAAATATAGCCAATGAACTGGCCTCAACTACCCTCTGTGGCAGAGAGTTCCAGAGATTCATCACTCTCTGTGTGAAAAAAGTTCTTCTCATCTCGGTTTTAAAGGATTTCCCCCTTATCCTTAAGCTGTGACCCCTTGTCCTGGACTTCCCAAACATCGGGAACAATCTTCCTGCATCTAGCCTGTCCAACCCCTTAAGACAATTTACAGAAGCCAATCAACTTGGAGATGTTACGTTTAATTCCTTTGTCTAAATTGTTAATATATACTGTAAATAACTGGGTCCCAGCAACGAGCCGTGTGGCACACCACTTGTCACTTGCCTGCCATTTGGAAAAGGACCCGTGAATTCCTACGCTTTGCTTTCTGTCCGCCAACCAGCTCTCTTTCCATATCAATACCCATGTGCTTTAATTTTTCAGACTAACTTCGTGTGGAATCTAGTCAAAGGCTTTTTGAAAGTCCAGATACACCACATCCACTGGCTCTCCCTTATCCATTCTACTTGTTACATCCTCACAAAATTCTAGAAGACTCGCTAGAATTTAGAAGATTGAGCGGGGATCTTATAGAAACGTACAAAATTCTTAAGGGGTTGGACAGGCTAGATGCAGGAAGATTGTTCCCAATGTTGGAGAACAAGGGGTCACAGTTTAAGGATAAGGGGGAAGTCTTTTAGGAGCGAGATGAGAAAAATATTTTTCACACAGAGAGTGGTGAATCTCTGGAATTCTCTGCCACAAAAGGTAGTTATGGCCAGTTCATTGGCTATATTTAAGAGGGAGTTAGATGTGGCCATTGTGGCTAAAGGGATCAGGGGGTATGGAGAGAAGGCAGGTACAGGATACTGAGTTGGATGATCAGCCATGATAATATAGAATGGCGGTGCAGGCTCGAAGGGCTGAATGGCCGCTACTCCTGCACCTATTTCCTATGTTTCTATGTAAGAATAGTCAAGCATGATTTCCCCTCCATAAATCCTAGCTGACATTGACTGAGAGTGTGACGGGATGAGATGCTGGTGGCCTTGCCGAGGCAGTGTAAAGTATAGATGGAGTCAATGGAAGGGAGGTTGGTTTTCGTTGATGGTCTGGGCTACATTCACCTAAGTCTACTGTAGGGAATATGGCATTAAGCTTGAAAGAGTGCATAGAAGATTTATGAGACTTAGGGCAGGCTGTGTTACAACTTGGATCTAAGGAGACTGAGGATGATCTTATAGCGCATAAAATCATGAGGGGCATGAAAAGGGTGAAGCTTTTTCCAAGGGTGGTGGAATCAAGAATTGGAGGGCATCAGTCTAAGGTGAGAGTGGAAACATTCAATAGGAACCCGAGGGGCACTTTTCTTCACACAGACAGTGATACGTATATGGAACTAGCTTCCTGAGGAGTACTTGATGCAGGCACAATAACAACATTAAAATGCATTTGGATAGGTACGGATAAGAAAGGTTTAGAAGGATATACAGTAGGTTAGATGTGGACAAATGGAACCAGCATAGATGGGCATTGAAACATAGACAATAGGTGCAGGAGAAGGCCCTTCGAGCCTGCACCGCCATTCAATATGATCATGGCTGATCATCCGACTCAGTATCCCGTACCTGCCTTCTCTCCATGCCCCCTGATCCCATTAGCCACAAGGGCCACATCTAACTCCCCCTTAAATATAGCCAATGAACTGGCCTCAACTACCTTCTGTGGCAGAGAATTCCACAGATTCTCCACTCTCTGTGTGAAAAATGATTTTCTCATCTCGGTTCTAAAAGACTTCCCCCTTATCCTTAAACTGTGACCCCTTGTTCTGGACTTCCCCAACATCGGGAACAATCTTCCTGTATCTAGCCTGTCCAACCGCTTAAGAATTTTGTAAGTTTTGATCAGTATGAACTAATTGGGCCATTGGCCTATTTCTGTGCTCTATTACTGTCACACAAACCTTGTGCAGAGACATTAGTCACTGCATTTGTAAACTGGAATTTACTGACATAGGTTCTTTAAAGAGGAATATTTAATTCTTCACACAGAAGTGATTAAAATATTCTGCCTTGAAATCCGAGGTTACAAACCCTGTGATTTAAAATCTATTGCATTGTTAGTGGAACATGTTAGTGACTCGTGTACTTGGTTTCCATCAATGTGATGAATTAGTGAGTATTATATGCAAGTGTATAATGCATACAGTCCAATGACTATTTTTGTTCCATTCATAGTTTAGTTTAGTTTCGAGAGAGACTGCGCAGAAACAGGCCCTTCGGCCCACCGAGTCTGCACCGGGAGGAAACCAGAGCTTCCAAAGAAAACCCACACAGGTCATAAGGAGAACGTACAAACTCCATACAGACAGCACCTGTAGTCAGGATCGAACCCGGGCCTCTGGCACTGTATGGCAGCAACTCTACCACTGTGCCACTGTGCTGTCCTTCTAACATCCTATGTTTCTAAGACACCGTTCATTTCATGCTGGAACACATCTGTTCTTCCAGACTCAGTGGAATTCATTTCATGGCCTTTCCGCAAACGCTATTAAACTGAGTCCTTCTTCAACCAGAATCTAGGGACCTTCCAGTGCATTTGTTTCCTCGGTGTGACTTTTCAGACACAGATGGCCTTCCTAAAAATCAGCAGATGCTTTGAATTTTATGAAAGCCAAGAGACCAGACCTATTACAGGTCTTGTGTTTCCCTGTGGCCCAGGTATATTATCAGTGATTCCTTGGTAGGCAGCTCTGCTAATGAAATTCACCACTTTGTTGTGTCACTAGCAGGGAGTTTCACTGGTGTTACTCGGGAGGGTTTAATCTAAAGATGGGAAGGCGGGGGGGGGGGGGGGGGGGGGGGGGACTTGGAACCACAGTCGTAGGTCAGAAATTGGAAGGATTGATGGGAAAGTTGAGGTTTAAGGGGCTGTCCCACTGCGGCGACATAATCCGCGAGTTAAGAAGATTGTCTTTGACCTTCAAGCTCCAGGGCACTCGCCTGGGAAGCCTCGAGCTGGATCGACCGTCTGCGTTGAAACCGCGAGCTGGATCAACCGACCGCACACCCACAATAGGAAGAATGTCCTTTAGTATATTATTAACCTTCTGCAGTTCTGTGTATCAACTACGTATGATGATAATACCTTACTAAACTATAGATGATCATCGGCAATAATGGACACCAGTCCCCCCGCCCACCCATAACAAACGAGGGTTTACCATATTTGCTCTTCTGTGAATCTTAATCTTAAAATCTTACGTTTAGGTTTATTATGATCACGTGTGCCAAGGTACAGTGTTCAGCTTTGTTTTGCATACTATCCTTAAAGATATCCTTAAAGGGACCTTAAAGACTGCTCCGTAAAACAGTGATACTCCTCATTATTGCCCTGGAATGTTGCCCTTCTCTTTCTTTTCCAACTGGCTTTTTGTCTTTGGATGAAAAACATTACAATTAAACTGTAAAAATAAAATCGATCTGCAATGCTGACAAAGTGCCTTGAAAACCCCTACTACCCCTATGTTCAGTTATGTGGCCACATATAATATCGTAATAGGCCTCAGTGCAGAGTAAATTTCATTTAAATTACCCTTCGTTGTTTTAATTTTCATAAATTTCATTGGTATGACATTTTGTTCATTGTGTCTGGAAAGAGTAGGTTGGATTCTTATCCTCTAATAATCCCTTTCCTTCTTGTTAAAATAATCTCCTGTATTTCCAAATGTCATTAAAAATCTTTGCTCGACAAGACTGACATTTAATGAGATTGTATGTTCTTGATTGCTTCCTTAAGCATGTGCCTCATTGTGAATGCTTTTTTTCTAGGTTTAAACCACTGAAATAATAAGAGTAGTATTGTCCAGAAGTATTGTCCACTATAAATGCAAGCACAGTTTGCTCATACCTAGGAGAGTTTCATAAGCAATTAGGATATCAGGATGCTGCAGACTTTATTATGCTTTAGCATGGATGACACCCAGATACGTGAAGCACTTCAATTCATCGAATAAACGGGATTTTATGGGCTAACGATACAATTCATTGAATGTATTTCATGAATTAATTGGAATAGCAGCTTGAATTGAACTTAGAGCCTCTCATGGCCGCAAGAGGTATCAAAGAATCCATAGCCTATGAATCACTTCAAGTGTAATCACTATTGTGGAGCAGAAAACAGCAGTTAGTTGTACGCACAGAAAGGTTCTGCACACAATAATATTAATCGCCAAATAATCCACTTCAGTGTTATTTGGTTAAGTGTTGACCAGGGAGAATTCCTCGGCTCACATTCAGAAACCACCACCATTTTTTTTTTTCAGTTACTGAAAGAGCAGGCAACATCTCATCCAAATAAGAGTGTCTCTGTTGGCCTTGCATTTCACTTGGGGCCTTTATCAGCAAGTGTGTGGAGGACTGCGTACCAAAAATGATGATACATGTATTCCCCAACTGGAAACCATGGATGAACTGCAAGATAGTTGGATTAACGAAGTGGGTCAGACAGCATCTCTGGAGAAAAGAAATAGTGACGTTTCGGGTCGAGACCCTTCTTCAGACTGCAAGGCCCTCTCCCAAGTGAAGCCCAAGTCTGCAGCATACAAGGCAAATGATCCCGAGGGGAACAAGAAATCTATTAACGACCTTTGCAGAGCCATTAAAAATGCCAAGAGGAAGTCCTGGACTAAGCTGCAACTCTTGAGACAGTGACAAGGCTTGCATTCACAAGAGGAATACATTGGGGAGATGCACAGAGTCTCTTGCCCAGAGTAGGGGAATCGAGGACCAGAGGACATAGGTTCAAGGTGAAGTGGAAAAGATTTAATAGGAATCTGAGGGGTAACTTTTTCACACAAAGGGTGGTGGGTGTGTGGAACAAGCTGCCAGAGGAGGTAGTTGAGGCTGGGACTATCCCAACGTTTAAGAAACAGTTAGACAGGTACATGGATAGGACAAGTTTGGAGGGATATGGACCAAGCACAGGCGGGTGGGAATAGTGTAGCTAGGACATGTTGGCCAGTGTGGGCAAGTTGGGCCGAAGGGCCTGTTACCACACTGTATCATTCTATGACTCTATGGCTGCAAAGTGAAGGCATGAGGTATTGGTGGCAACAATGAGCCCCTCTGTGATGAACTCAATGTATTCTATTTGTGTGCGCCAAAACTGAGGCAGACGTCAGATTGGCTTTCAACTCGAAACACCCTCTTCCACCACTGTGTCGATCATCTTCCTTTTCCTTTCTAATCTAGCAATAACAGGCACTCACAACAGTTTAATACATCATTATAATATCATCTATAAAATGGAGTATTTCCATTAAGAGGTACCTCAGTTTAATTCAATTAGGCTCTGACAAGGAGAAGCCTAAAAATGTTGTCAACATTTCCCACTACCACATTAGAGGCCCTGATAATAAAAATAACTACAGGGGGAATCTGTGTGCCACTTCATCAAAAGTGGAAGCTAAATCAGTTTGAGTAACTATAATAGTTGTGGCAGTAATGCCAGCCATTTCTCCCAGCCAACAACAATAGGAGAAACTGAAGCAGGAGTAGGCCGTTCAGTCTCTCGTGCGTTCCACTGTTCAGTAAGATCATGGCTCATACTTCATTGGGCGACTCTTCCCCGTACTAATCCCCATAACCTTTACTTTTGTAGCTCCTTTATCAATTCTTACATATTACGTGGATTGAAAAAACATTTTTGAAGTCACCTTGATAGGAAACATTGTCAACAATAGTCAAGTCAAGTTTATTTGTCACATACACATACGAGATGCGCAGTGAAATGAAAGTGGCAATGCTCGCGGACTTTTGTGCAAAAGACAAACAACAAAACAACCAAACAAATTATAAACACAATCATAACACACATATTCTTTTACATAATAAATAATGGAAGAAAAAACGTTCAGTAGAGTTAGTCCCTGGTGAGATAGGCGTTTACAGTCCGAATTGCCTCTGGGAAGAAACTCCTCAACCTCTCCGTTCTCACCGCATGGCAACGGTACATCATTATACTGACCAAATAATCTGCTTTAGTACTATTGATTAATGGTTAAATGTTGATTAGGACATTGGGGAAAACACGGCAACTCTGAGAAGGATTATCAATGGATATTTGTGGAATTTCCTGCCACAGAGGGCAGTGGAGGCCAAATCACTGGATGGATTTAAGACAATATAGACAATAGACAATAAGTGCAGCAGTAGGCCATTCGGCCCTTCGAGCCAGCACCACCACTCAATGTGATCATGGCTGATCATCCCCAATCAGTACCCCGTTCCTGCCTTCTCCCCATATCCCCGACTCCGCTATTTCTAAGAGCCCTATCTAACTCTCTCGCAAAAGCATCCAGAGAACCCACCTCCACCGCCCTCTGAGGCAGAGAATTCCACAGACTCACAACTCTCTGTGAGAAAAAGTTCTGGACTTCCCCAACATCGGGAACATGTTTCCTGCCTCTAGTGTGTCCAAACCCTTAACAATCTTATATGTTTCAATGGCTTGAAGCTCCGGTCCGCACCAATCCATGTTGTTAGGCCGCCAAGAGGTGGGGGGGGGGGGGGGGGGGGCGGAGATGCATCACGGAGAAAATCACATCTCCATCAAGGTAAGTGACTGAAATAAAGTTTCCCCCCTATTCCCCACTCCCCACCCCCCCCCCTCTCTTAAACTAACCAAGAAACATTGAAACAAACTTTTAGATCATGCTTAAAATAATAAAAGCAGTAGAAAGGACGCACAGACTGTTGGCGAGGCTGCCACAACGGTGGCGCCACCTGGTGGTACTTCTTAGTGTCAATTTTATATTCGTAGCTTCGTTTTATGCTCTCCATACAGATGAAAGCTATTTCTTTGTACCTACTGTGCAAAACAAAACTTCACCCAATTTAGGTCTGTCCTCTGTTCCATTTCCAGACTAGACAGTTCCTTCCATTCTTGATATGAAACAGTAGATGGACCTTGCTCTATCTCGTCTGGAGAAACAATAACTCTAATGGTACGGTACTTCTGCTATGTTCCATTCAAATATCAGTCCAGTTAATCAGCCCAAGTCTCACAGCCTTATGTTATGTTACGAGAGGTTCCCCGTAAGCACGTAAATATCTTAAAATGATGCTAGATGTGTGACTCATGTCCCTGCTTATGATTCCCTCACCTTATAACTCATCAAATGAATGACTATTAATATTCACAACGCATCACACATTAGATGCAGGCGTCATTTTTTCCTAACGCAGTAATTATGGCACATCATTATGCACTGCTTTGGATGATTTGTTCATCTCATGATGGAACAAATTTCTTCAGGAATGCCATCTTTCCCCGGGTGCACAAAATGGGGGAACGGACTGGTTGCTACTGGGAGGAGAAGGTGAGTGTTGTGTCTTTCCACCCATGTTTACCAAGTCCACCTCCCGCAACCTCCACTGTGGTCACGTGCATTCTCCATTTCATCTATTTAGACATTCAAATGACCTGAGCTAAACTTCTTAGTGTGAGCAGCATAATGCTTCTTCATGGCTTCAATGTACATCAGATTATTGTCCATAATAACACAAGCTTGCCTACCTGGGTAATATTCATCTGTTTGCAAGCAGATTTACAGTGGCATTGTTTCCTGTCTGCATTAAGTAGTACAACAAGTAATATGAATCTATAAACAGAGGAACAATGAGAAATAGTGTTTTGCGGCTTTTTATCTCTGTTGCTTG
This sequence comes from Leucoraja erinaceus, assembly GCF_028641065.1. NCBI lineage: Eukaryota > Metazoa > Chordata > Chondrichthyes > Rajiformes > Rajidae > Leucoraja > Leucoraja erinaceus. The sequence goes on from NC_073378.1 coordinate 2,083,118, forward strand.
ATGTTAGGCTGACCTACTGAAGGCAACAGGTGACCTAGCCTTTGATGGGCCCGTTGTTTAGGAGGCAATCCTCTTTTACCAATTTCACTTTTAAATGAACCTTTCTCGTTCCACCCTTTCATTTAGATTTGTTCTTGGGTTCTGCTATGCTTGCATTGTTATTCCAGGGCAATGCCATGAAAGTACTGAACCATGAGAATGTCGTCCTTGATTCTTGCCATAGAGGGAGTACAGAGAAGGTTCACCACACTGATTCCTGGGATGTCAGGACTTTCATATGAAGAAAGACTGGATAGACTTGGCTTGTACTCGCTAGAATTTAGAAGATTGAGGGGGGATCTTATAGAAACTTACAGAATTCTTAAGGGGTTGGACAGGCTAGATACAGGAAGATTGTTCCCGATGTTGGGGAAGTCCAAAACAAGTGGTCACAGTTTTAGGATAAGGGGGAAATCTTTTAGGACCGAGATGAGGAAAACATTTTTCACACAGAGAGTGGTGAATCTCTGGAATTCTCTGCCAGAGAAGGTAGTTGAGGCCAGTTCATTGGTTATATTTAAGAGGGAGTTAGATGTGGCCCTTGTGGCTAAAGGGATCAGGGGGTATGGAGAGAAGGCAGGTACAGGATACTGAGATGGATGATCAGCCATGATCATATTGAATGGCGGTGCAGGCTCGGGGCCGAATGGCCTACTCCTGCACCTATTGTCTATGTTTCTATGTTTCTATGTTTGAGTATAAGATGTTAAACTGAGATCTTCTCTGACCTCTTAGCTAAAATATCACACAACATCCTTTGAAGAAAGGGAAGGCAGTTCCCCCTGTAGTTTGGGAAATACAATATGGTTGTTAGATTTACTGGATGGGAATTTGAGCGATAAATGGTTACGGGGAAATATGTGGGAGGAGGATTTTTTTGGCGAGCTGACAAATAACTTGATGGGCTGAATGTCATAAGGAAATGTCATATAAATATGAAATCCCCAGATAATGTTCACCTTAGGCAAAGTGTCAGGTCATTGTCATGCTGCTGTATCTTGAACACTTTCCAGTTCACAAATTTCAAAGTTACATTATATAAAAAAGACAGCACATCAAAGAGAAATCTTTAGCGGCAAAGCACTTTGGAACATTCCAGGGTCATAAAAGGTGCAACCTAAATGAAAGCCTTTTATCTTTTCCATTAAAATTAGAGTGAAAAGGGAGTTTTGTCCCCTGCATTGACATCATCTGGCTGCAGTCTTTTCAGTGCAAACAGCCGGGTTTACAATTTTGGACTGGTAAGAGAATAGTCTATACAATGTTCTCATTTGAAGAGAAATGATGAACAGGAGCGCTGATGGGATTCTCCTGTTGATATAATGTTGTCAGATGGTCTACTCCAAACTCTTATTACTGTAACATGTAGGTAAAGGGACTAGGTCTTTGCCAGCTTATTATTATGGTAATCAGGCGTGAATTTCATATTCAAATATATTCAGTCATCATAAAAATGGTCTAACGTTCTGGTTAAATTGTAGATTCTATTCCATGTGCACTAATGTGCTCTGATTGCATTTTACAGTCAGTGGATATGAATTGGTCTGAGTGAACAGGTAGGAGTTGATTCAGCTCAGAATTGCTTTGAGGAATTGTTTATATTTCTGTCAGAATCATTACAGAATAGAGGTGATTTGGCCCGTCTGTATTTTGTACAGCAACTCCATCCGTCTCATTCTCAGCAGAGTGAGGCCCAATGCAAAATGGAGGAACAGCACCTCATATCCCAGCTTATATCCCAGTAGTATGAATATTGACTTCTTAATTCATCAAGTAACTTCAACTAACCCTTGCTTTCCTTCTCTCTCCATCCCTACTTTGGAGAAATGCCAGGAGGTTCTCTTTGGCATCCAGACCAACATTTGTCACTCAACAAGTTTCATCTCCACTGAGAGATGTATTATTTGGCCATATTTTTATGGCAGTTGGTGGAAATCTTATTGATCACATATTTCAGCCGCTTCTCTTGTATTTCAAATATGTTAAATACCGTTGGAATATCTTAAGATCAAGAAAAGAGATTTCTAAACATCTTGAAACATATAAGATTGTTAAGGGCTTGGAAACGCTAGAGGCAGGAAACATGTTCCCGATGTTGGGGGAGTCCAGAACTAGTGGCCACAGTTTAAGAATAAGGGGTAAGTGATTTAGAACGGAGACGAGGAAATACTTTTTCTCACAGAGAGTGGTGAGTCTGTGGAATTCTCTACCTCAGAGGGCAGTGGAGGCCGGTTCTCTGGATGCTTTCAAGAGAGAGCTAGATAGGGCTCTTAAAAATAGCGGAGTCAGGGGATATGGGGAGAAGCAGGAACGGGGTACTGATTGGGGATGATCAGCCATGATGACATTGAATGGTGGTGCTGGGTCGAAGGGCCGAATGGCCTACTCCTGCACCTATTGTCTATTGTCTATTGTCAAAAAACAATCTGCTGGAGGATCTCAGCAGGTGGAGCAGCGAATGTAGTGGGAAGGAATTGTCAATGTTTTGGGTTGAAAGCCTGCATCAGGACAAAGAGTGGAGAGGGAAGATCGACAATGCAAAGAGGAGAGGAGGGGAAGCGGGGAGACGGGGCAGTGGGACTGAAGTAGAGAGTATCATGTTGGGGAAACCATTGGGGGAGTTCTGAATTGAGTGTACTGTACATACCTGAAAGAAATAAGCAACTTGCTGGAGGAACGAAATGGGTCATGAAAGGTCAGGGTAAAGAATTGTAAGATGACCTTTAAGATTGTGACTCTTCCTCAAACTGATAAGAAGAGGGGAGAGAAAACTGAAAAGAGAGACCTGTCAAGTGATAGGTGGATACAGATGAGAGGGCGTTGATTTGCAGATGGGTAGAGTAAGTGACCAAAAGTTGAAAAAGAGACAAAAAGGCCAGTAGGGGAATTGGAAGGGGTGCATCCAGCAGGTCTTGCTAAACAACGTGCAAGTGTTGGCTAAAAGCTTGCCGAGTCTAAGCTTGGCCTCATAGATGTAAAGGAGACCACTTTGGGAGCACTGAATGCTGTAAGTGAGGTTTTGAGAGGAGTCACTGGAAGGGTTGCAGGGGTCTTTGAATGGACCTGAGAGAGGAGGTGTAGGGGCAGGTGTTACATGTCCGACAGATGCAGGGGAAATTACCTGAGGGTTGCGTGGGGTGGGGTGGGATGAGCAAATCAGGGAAGGCCTGGCCTCCGTGGAAAATGGAAAGGAGTGGGGATGGGAAGATGTGACTGGTTGTGGGATCACTTTGAAGGTGGCAGAAATGTTGTAGAATGATGCGTTGGATGCAGGATCTAGTAGGGTGAAAGGTGAGGATTAGGGGAACTCTAACCTGGTCCTTCTGGGGAGAGTGGGAGGATGGGTGTCAGGGGTTGTAGGCAGAAGGCAGGAGAAGGGGGGTAGGAGAGAGAGATACACCAACCATGATTGAATGGTGGAGTAGACTTGATGGGCCGAATGGCCTAATTCTGCTCCTATCACTTATGACCTGAAGTGCAGTACTCCAGGACATAGATGAGACATGGATACGGGCTCCACTTACAACAGCAGAGATAAACCAAGTTAACTGAAGAAACTCAGATATCCAAGAGTGGTAAGCTACATTTTGGGGGTGGATGTGGTGGATGTGAGATCCTGACTCGGGCCGAACTAGGAGGCTGGATTACATTTATTTTTTGGCATGATTTTTTTAGTGAATAATTTGATTACTCTGCAATGAAGCAATTAAAAAAAATATTGGAAAAGGGAACAGGAAGGTGGACTAAAATGAGTTTAAATTATATTATAAGCAGTAAGACAGTGGTGGGGAAAGATGAGTGTTTCAATTGCATAAATCATTTTTAAAGATTAAAGGGCCCTGTCACATAAAAACACATTTCAAGTTATGATGATGAATTGGACCAGAATCATCCACCTGTGGTTCACCAGATATTACAGATGTTCTTGTCATGGATTCTTTGTTTTTGTGAAAGGCATTTTGTTTTGTTAGACATTCTCACCAGCATGGGAAGAATTTAAAATTGAAGCTTTGCTTCAAAGAGGTATAACACGAGAGAACTGTTAATCCACAGTCTGTAACTGTCAGCACACTTGATCCTTTCAATGGAGTTACAGGGACCTCCCAATGAATCATTTTCTTAAAGCCGGCTAATAGCCGTGTCATCACTTGGAATAATGCGTATTTGATGCTTCTGGTCTGTGTGTGAATTTTGTCTAATGTGAATGAGCAGTTTGAACGTGACCCAGTCAATAATACCCATATAACCATATAACAATTACAGCACGGAAACAGGCCATCTCGGCCCTTCTAGTCCATGCCGAACATTTATTCTCCCCTAGTCCCATCTACCTGCACTCAGACCATAACCCTCTATTCCTATCCCATCCATATAACTATCCAATTTATTTGTAAATGATAAAATCAAACCTGCCTCCACCACCTCCACTGGAAGCTCATTCCACATAGCTACCACTCTCTGAGTAAAGAAGTTCCCCCTCATGTTACCCCTAAACTTCTGTCCCTTAATTCTGAAGTCATGTCCTCTTGTTTGAATCTTCCCTACTCTCAATGGGAAAAGCTTATCCATGTCAACTCTGTCTATCCCTCTCATCATTTTAAAGACCTCTATCAAGTCCCCCTTTAACCTTCTGCGCTCCAAAGAATAAAGACTTAACTTGTTCAAATTTTCTCTGTAACTTAGTTGCTGAAACCCAGGCAACATTCTAGTAAATCTCCTCTGTACTCTCTATTTTGTTAACATCCTTCCTATAATTAGGCGACCAAAATTGTACACCATACTCCAGAATTGGCCTCACCAATGCCTTGTACAATTTTAACACTACATCCCAGCTTCTATACTCAATGCTCTGATTTATAAAGGCCAGCACACCAAAAGCTTTCTTTACCACCTTCCCACCTATAATATTCCCACCTTCTCATAAGATCATGTTCGAAACATAGAAAAATAGGTGCAGGAGTAAGCCATCTAAAATGAGTCATCTAAAATCAGCACCCTGTTCCTGATTTTTCCCCCATATCCCTTGATTTCTTTAGCCCCAAGAGCTAAATCTAACTCCTTGAAAGCATCCAGTGAATTGGCCTCCACTGCCTTCTGTGGCAGTGATTTCCACAGATCCACAGATTCCACAACTGTCTGGATGAAAATGTTTATCCTCATCTCTGTCCTAATCAAGTCTTAACTAAGTCTTAATCAGGAAATGAACTGCATGATCGAACCTGTTATTTCTGTGCAGTACTGAGGAGTTCTGAGTTGCACTATGTATCATCTTTTGTCCCAATCACTTGTTCGGTTGGTTTTAACGATACATTGCCAGGAGCCAGAAAGGGAAAGGGTCTTTGTGTTTTGACAAATATTTGTTCCTCACTGATATCACAAAATGTGGATTAGTAACCATTCCAGGATTGCCAACATTGCATTCAGACAACAAGGGGAGGTTATGGCTGGGGTCACTGCAAGCAACATTGCTTAAGAGGATCCCTGGGGCAGCAGTTGATCAGTTGGTCTCAAAATGATATTTTGGAAGTGAAAGAGAAAAGAAAATATGATGCAGGATCTGCCAGTTGCCTATTTCAAAAATCTGGCATATATATTCTGAATGGAATTTCCCAATGCAAGAGTCAACAGTGTTTAATTGCCCCTTGTACCAACAATGGCATTATGAAATTCTTATTTGCAGCAGCATAACAGGCCTGTAATCACTATACACATACATATGTTTAATGTTTAATGTGTCATTCCTAATTGTCATGTTGTCACTTGCGGGTGGAGCACCAAGGCAAATTCCTTGTATGTGAATACTTGGCCAATAAATGTATTCATTTATTCATTCATACATTCATCCATTCATCCATTCATTCAATCAATCATGCATTAATTCATCCATTCATCCATTCATTCATTCATTCATTCATTCATTCATAATACACATCCATAATATATAATTAAAAAAAAATTAAAATCAATAAATTAATAACCCCAATGATAGTATAAAAAAACTCCCTGAGATCCTTAGGGCAACCAATGACAAGAAATAGTTCATAGTTTAGGTCCAGGAGTAGTGTACTGTTCAAGAGCCTGTCGGTTTTTGGGAAGAAGCTGTTCCTGAAGCTATACCTTCTTCCCAATGGTAGGAGCGATGTAAGAGTATGGCCCGGATGGTGTGGGTCTTTGATGATGCTGGCTTCCTTTTTGAGGCAGAGTGTCCTATAGAGTACCTATGATGGACCTGGCTGTGTCTACCACTCTTTGTAATCTCCTTTGATCCATGGCATTGAAGTTGCTGAATCATGCAGCAATGCAACCTGTCAACATGCTCTCCTCCTTACACTGTTTGAATAAGGAGCATTCCAATTTGAGTATTCACCAACATTTACTGAATAGTGAAAGGCTTGAATGTGGAAAATGATGTTTCCAATAGTGGGAGAGTCCAGGACCAGAAGCCACAGCCTCAGAATAAAAGGATGTATCTTTAGGAAGGTGAATAAGGAGGAATTTATTTAGTCGGAAGGTGGTGATTCTGTTCAATTCATTGCCGCAGACAGCTGTGTAGGCCAAGACAATGGATACTTTTAAGGCGGAGATTGACAGATTCGTGATTAGTAAGGTTGTCAGGGGTTATGGGGTGAAGGCAGGAGAATGGGGTTGAGAGGGAATGATAGATCAGCCATCTATCATAGTATCAAAGCGAAGGATGATGCGTATAGTATCAAAGCGAAGGATGATGCGTACAAATTAGCCAGAAAAAGCAGCATACCGGAGGACTGGGAGAAATTCAAAGACCAGGAGAGGAGGACAAAGGGCTTAATTAGGAAAGGAAAAATAGATTATGAAAGAAAACTGGCAGGGAACATAAAAACTGACTGCAAAAGTTTTTATAGATATGTGAAAAGAAAGAGATTAGTTAAAACAAATGTAGGTCCCTTGCAGTCAGAAACAGGTGAGTTGATCATGGGGAACAAGGATATGGCGGACCAATTGAATAACTACTTTGGTTCCGTCTTCACTAAGGAAGACATAAATAATTTGCCGGAAATAGCAGGGGACCGCGGGTCAAAGGAGTTGGAGGAATTGAGTGAAATCCAGGTTAGCCGGGAAGTGGTGTTGGGTAAATTGAATGGATTAAAGGCCGGTAAATCCCCAGGGCCAGATAGGCTGCATCCCAGAGTACTTAAGGAAGTAGCTCCAGAAATAGTGGATGCATTAGTAATAATCTTTCAAAACTCTTTAGATTCTGGAGTAGTTCCTGAAAATTGGCGGGTAGCAAATGTAACCCCACTTTTTAAGAAGGGAGGGAGAGAGAAAATGGGGAATTACAGACCAGTTAGTCTAACATCAGTAGTGGGGAAACTGCTAGAGTCAGTTATTAAAGATGGGATAGCAGCACATTTGGAAAGTGGTGAAATCATTGGACAAAGTCAGCATGGATTTACGAAAGGTAAATCATGTCTGACGAATCTTATAGAATTTTTTGAGGATGTAACTAGTAGCGTGGATAGGGGAGAACCAGTGGATGTGGTGTATCTGGACTTCCAGAAGGCTTTCGACAAGGTCCCACATAAGAGATTAGTATACAAACTTAAAGCACACGGCATTGGGGGTTCAGTATTGATGTGGATAGAGAACTGGCTGGCAAACAGGAAGCAAAGAGTAGGAGTAAACGGATCCTTTTCACAATGGCAGGCAGTGACTAGTGGGGTACCCCAAGGCTCAGTACTGGGACCCCAGCTATTTACAATATATATTAATGATCTGGATGAGGGAATTGAAGGCAATATCTCCAAGTTTGCGGATGACACTAAGCTGGGGGGCAGTGTTAGGTGTGAGGAGGATGCTAGGAGACTGCAAGGTGACTTGGATAGGCTGGGTGAGTGGGCAAATGTTTGGCAGATGCAGTATAATGTGGATAAATGTGAGGTTATCCATTTTGGTGGCAAAAACAGGAAAGCAGACTATTATCTAAATGGTGGCCGATTGGGAAAGGGGGAGATGCAGCGAGACCTGGGTGTCATGGTACACCAGTCATTGAAGGTAGGCATGCAGGTGCAGCAGGCAGTAAAGAAAGCGAATGGTATGTTAGCTTTCACTGCAAAAGGATTTGAGTATAGGAGCAGAGAGGTTCTACTGCAGTTGTACAGGGTCTTGGTGAGACCACACCTGGAGTATTGCGTACAGTTTTGGTCTCCAAATCTGAGGAAGGAGATTATTGCCATAGAGGGAGTGCAGAGACGGTTCACCAGACTGATTCCTGGGATGTCAGGACTGTCTTATGAAGAAAGACTGGATAGACTTGGTTTATACTCTCTAGAATTTAGAAGATTGAGAGGGGATCTTAGAGAAACTTACAAAATTCTTAAGGGGTTGGACAGGCTAGATGCAGGAAGATTGTTCCCGATGTTAGGGAAGTCCAGGACAAGGGGTCACAGCTTAAGGATAAAGGGGAAATCCTTTAAAACCGAGATGAGAAGAACTTTTTTCACACAGAGAGTGGTGAATCTCTGGAACTCTCTGCCACAGAGGGTAGTTGAGGCCAGTTCATTGGCTATATTTAAGAGGGAGTTAGATGTGGCCCTTGTGGCTAAGGGGATCAGGGGGGTATGGAGAGAAGGCAGGTACGGGATACTGAGTTGGATGATCAGCCATGATCATATTGAATGGCGGTGCAGGCTCGAAGGGCCGAATGGCCTACTCCTGCACCTAATTTCTATGTTTCTATGTTTCTATGTTTCTATGATTGAATGACGGAATAGACTTGATGGGCCGAATGGCCTAATTCTGCTCCTACAACTTATGAACAATCTTCTCAGTAAATAAAAGCATTGAAGAGATTTATTTTTGATTACATCAATGTGCTAGCTCCAGGACAGATCTTCAGAGATATGTATGTGCAGGAACCTGAACATGTTGAGTCTCTCCACTACCAGCCCATCAATGAAGATAGCTTTGTGGATCCTTAGCTTCCTACTTCCAAAGTCAACAATTAGCTACTTGGTCTTGCTGACATTGAGAGCAAGATTGTTGTTCTGGTATTAATTATTATGTGTAGGTTTGTAGATTAATTGGCCTCTGTAAAATGCCCATGGTGTCCAGGGAATGGACATGAATGGACAGTGGGATAACCTAGAACTAGTGTGAATGGTGATCAATGATCGGTGTGGATTCAGTGGGTGGAATGCCCTGTTTCCATGCTGAATCATTCCATTCAATGCATTTCAATTCAGATTTTCAATCTCTGACTCAACATTGCTAATTTTCCATCCACCAACTATGGCATTGTAAGCAAATTTAAAGACTGCATTGGAACTGTGTCTAGCTACACAGCCAGAGGTGTAGAGCGGGGGTCTGATCACACAGCCCCGAGGTGCTGGTAAGTATCCAAGATGGAAGTGTTACCAATTCAATCTGATTGTGGTCTGCCGGCAAAGGATCCAGTTGCATAGGGATCAGCACAGACCCAGTTCCCTAAATTTGACAGCAGATTTTGTGGAGATGACTGTGTTGATGTGGTTGACCAACAGACTGACATATGTGCTCTTATTGTCCTAGTGGTCTAATGCAGAGTGCCAAGCACCTCGGGCCATTCAGAATAAATACAGAGTCATAGTAGTAAGCTCCCCCCCCCCCCCCCCTCGGTCATGACTGACCATGTTTGCATCCTAGTTTGCAGGTGATGTGTGGTCGGATGCAAGCCTGGGCAATGTCATATGGAGGACAGACAGGCTGTTGCCCATGCAGCACGTCCCCCCCTCTCCACGTCGCTGATCGATCCAAAGGAACAGCAGGGCCGTTACAGTTTGGCACCAGCGCTGTCGCAGGAGCTGCCAGAGTGAGGTTGTAGACAACGACGAACTGCCTTAGGGGCTCCGACTCCAGATTTGTCTTGAGGTTTACTCCAGGAGCCTTTTCCATGACTGGATATGGCCACAAGGCAGTGGAGGTTTTAAATCAGAGTTTTCCCTCTCCTAGATGGACTGCCTTCCCAGTGCAGGTCTATTGCACCTGCCCACTGCTCAAACAGAGTCATAATATAGCTTGGAAACAGGCCCTTCTGCCCAATTTGGCCATGCAGACCAAGATTCCCGATCTAAGCTTGTCCCATTGACTTGCATTTGGCCCATATTCCTCTCAACCCTTCCTATTTATGCCAAATGTCTTTAAAATGTTGTTATTATACCAGTTTCAACTACTTCCTCTGGCAGCTCTTTCCTTACACCCACTACTCTCTGTGAAAATCTTGTTCCTCAGGAATAATCAAATGTTCAGAGGCACGTTAGAAGTTGGATCATCTTAAAGAGGTAACAGAATAGTTTTGAATTGGGTATGAGGAAGATTCTGTAGTTTTGAGTATGTACTCGCTAGAATGTAGTTTTGAGCTGGTACTCGCTAGAATTTAGAAGATTGAGGGGGGATCTTATAGAAGCTTACAAAATTCTTAAGGGGTTGGACAGGCTAGATGCAGGAAGATTGTTCCCGATGTTGGGGAAGTCCAGAACAAGGGGTCACAGTTTAAGGATAACGGGGAAATCTTTTAGGACCGAGATGAGAAAAACATTTTTCACACAGAGATTCAGATTCAGATTCAATTTAATTGTCATTGTCAGTGTACAGTACAGAGACAACGAAATGCATTTAGCATCTCCCTTGAAGAGCGACATAGCAAACGAGGCGACATAGCAAACGAGGCGACATAGCAAACGAGAGTGGTGAATCTGTGGAATTCTCTGCCACAGAAGGTAGTTGAGGCCAGTTCATTGGCTATATTTAAGAGGGAGTTAGATGTGGCCCTTGTGGCTAAAGGGATCAGGGGGTATGGAGAGAAGGCAGGTACGGGATACTGAGTTGGATGATCAGCCATGATCATATTGAATGGCCGTTCAGGCTTGAAGGGCCGAATGGCCTACTCCTGCACCTAATTTCTATGTTTCTATGATTCCAATCTGGGCAATTGAAACTTAAAGTGTTAATGGTATGGAAGGGGAACAATGGTTGATGTTAACACCTGGTGAAATTAGACACAGTATTCTTTCTTTAAATTTTGGGAAACAAAATTAATTAGCTTGCTTTGATGTGAAACTAAGAACAAAGAATGACAGCATGGTTTAGAGGATTAAGGTATTGGGATGTGCTGCATAAACTTGGCTTGTATTCCCTTAAGCGTAATCTTGATTGGTGTGTTAAAAATGTTAATAAGATTCGGTAAGTTAAATACTGAGAATATTTTTTCGTGCAGCAATAGTTTCTCAAACAGAGAATCATAATGGAATTAGAACCAGTCCAGTGTTGGTTTATTAGGTGTTAGGAAATTGCTACCTTAGGGTTGGTGATCATGTGATATTTTTGTGCTCAGTGCTTGCCGCTTCAGTTGAAGACCATCACAGTGAAAAGTTTGTATCATGCATTGTTCCGCCTGGATGAGCGGGTTAAAGTGATACCCAGCTTCATTCCTGATAACATTCCTGCTTGGCCCACTGAGTCACGCCAATATTTTGTGTCCATTTTCCATTCCTGATGAGGTACACAATACTGCCCGGCCACATGGTTGGTAGACATTGAAAACTCCAGAGCTGTGGATTTAAGACTGGGCAAGTTTAGAGATTTTGCAGAAAATATGATGAAACAAACGGCATTTTCTGAAGCTAAACTAAGATGAGTGCATGCAAAAATGACTTCAAGATTAAGAGATGGCATATGTGAGATATTTGATCGTTTGCTATGTCGCTCTTCAAGGGAGATGCTAAATGCATTTCGTTGTCTCTGTACTGTACACTGACAATGACAATTAAAATTGAATCTGAATCTGAATCTGAATCTGATTAAAACCTGAGAAATGCAATAAAAGGCATTTAGTGTGAGAAAGAACTGCAGATGCTGGATAAAATCGAAGGTGGACACAAAACGCTGGAGTAACTCAATGGGTGAGGCAGCATCTATGGAGAGAAGGAATGCGTGACGTTTCGGGTCAAGACCATTCTCCAGACTGATGAAGGGCCTCGACCCTTAAGAAGAGCCTCAGACTGAAAAAGGGCCTAGACCCGAATCGTCACCCATTCCTTCTCTCCATAGATGCTGCCTCAACCGCTGAGTTACTCTAGCATTTTGTGTCTACCAAAAGGCATTTAGTATTTAACTAAACTAAGTGGGACCCGCTGGGTCCCATGTTCACACGGGAGGGCTGGTCCCCCGACGCAATATTCCACCTCTCCACCAATTCCACCTCTCCACCAATTGCTTCAACCCAAATAACCATTTGCAGTGCATTTTTACTTCAAACAAACCATATTTTCATTTTCAAACCACATTAAGGGCACTCACAACTGAGTAGACATGTGTTCAGTGTTATTCACAGCTCAGAGAGACATGACCCTCAGGCTTCCTCCATCTTGCAGAGACTGAGTGAGGCACACCATCCGGGTTTTATAGTCCCTCCATCCTCCCACCAGCAGTGGCAGCAGAGAGAATGGCAATTAAAAAAAAACTGATTTAACTGATTTTTTATCGATGGGAAAAATCCTCCAGTCCCGAAAGGCGGAGGGGGCTCTGAGCGAGGTGGCCAAAAAATGACAGCCGTAGGTGGCAGCCTACTCTCGGAAATCGCTGCACAGTGGACCAAAAGCGGTCAAGATCAGACTTTTAGTAATATAGATTTGAATGTTTGGACATGTTCTTCAATAACATTGTCAGGGCTATGGAGAATCTTGCAGAACAAAACACAGTCAAGTGTGAGTGGGGAGAATAAGCAATGATTGGTAGGATTGAGTAGGATTGGTAGAATTGGTAGAATTGAGGTCCATCACTTTTGTTACACAAGTAAATTTCTTGGCACTATGAAATGCAATAGAGCTGATGACTTCAACTCAGCAACATCAGAGTGTTTCTGAGTTACAAATGTGATGCTCGAAGCAGTGGCCAGAAGAGACAATGGGAGATAGTATTGACATTCTGGAATGTATAGAGGAATTTAGCAAGATAGTAAACTTTCAAAGGATATTTGGACAGATTAGGCTGAGGGTTATGTGAAATGTGAATGTTGGCCAATTATTAACATGCAAGAACTGAGAACCTTAGTAACTCAAAAGCTACAGGGCTCGTGCTGGCAGTATCATCCTTGTCATCTCCATAAAGACCTGATTGCAAATGTTTCAAAAACATTTACAGCATTGTTTGAACAGGAAATGGCCAATCATAGGAATCCCAGAGTCAGGGAAACTTTGGGCCACAAAATTTTGAAGACTGTCTGGGAAATCACCAATTTTCTTACGCTTGTTAAAAAAGCTGCCTGTTATATCAGGTATAAAATTGGACATGTGTCATCATTTTGCAGAAGCTAATAGAACATGGCTGACTGGTGTAATTGTAATCCACAATTTGCTCAAAATCCAAGGGATATGTCTGCTGAATACCTTCAGAGAGAGGCTTTGTGTATCATTGAAGTTAATGATGAGGCAGTCGAATGCATGTTGAACGGCATTTGTGCCACTGATATGCCAATAGATGACAGCTAGTTCAGTACAGTTGCTAAATTAGGTAATCAGAACTAACATAATGCATGTGGATAGTACAGTGGACTGCTCGGTAATAGAATTAGACACACACAGGTACAACTTTCAACAGGATCCACTGATAGAAACATAGAAGCATAGAAAATAGGTGCAGGAGTAGGCCATTCGGCCCTTCGAGCCTGCACCGCCATTCAATATGATCATGGCTGATCATCCAACTCAGTATCCTGTACCTGCCTTCTCTCCATACCCTATGATCCCCTTAGCCACAAGGGCCACATCTAACTCCCTCTTAAATATAGCCAATGAACTGGCCTCAACTACCCTCTGTGGCAGAGAGTTCCAGAGATTCACCACTCTCTGTGTGAAAAAAGTTTTCCTCATCTCGGTCCTAAAAGATTTCCCTCTTATCCTTAAACTATGACCCCTTGTTCTGGACTTCCCCAACATCGGGAACAATCTTCCTGTATCTAGCCTGTCCAACCTCTTAAGAATTTTGTACGTTTCTATAAGATCCCCTCTCAATCTTCTAAATTCTAGAGAGTATAAACCAAGTCTATCCAGTCTTTCTTCATAAGACAGTCCTGACATCCCAGGAATCAGTCTGGTGAACCGTCTCTGCACTCCCTCTATGGCAAGAATGTCCTTCCTCAGATTTGGAGACCAAAACTGTACGCAATACTCCAGGTGTGGTCTCACCAAGACCCTGTACAACTGCAGTACAACCTCCCTGCTCCTATACTCAAATCCTTTTGCGATGAATGCTAACATACCATTCATTTTCTTCACTGCCTGCTGCACCTGCATGCCTACCTTCAATGACTGGTGTACCATGACACCCAGGTGGAAAAATATTCTGGAGAAATGTTGTAAATGCTGGGAGAAATCTTGTAGAGACTATGGAAAAGATTGTGGAACAAAATGCGTCACGTGTGAGTGAGGGAAAGAGAAATGATCAGTGGAATTGAGCTCCAACACATGTTACACATGAGAACCAGAACCCAATAATAGAGAAGTCACACTGCTCATAATTGTAGCAGAATTTACCCAGAGACTGAGAGCGTTAGGGAGGAAGAGAATCAGAGCAAGTCATATTAGTACAAGGTAGACAAAAATGCTGGAGAATCTCAGCGGGTGAGGCAGCATCTATGAGGAGCGAAGGAAATGTGCAACATTTTGGGTCGCAACCCTTATAGACAATAGACAATAGGTGCAGGAGTAGGCCATTTGGCCCTTCGAGCCAGCACCACCATTCAATGTGATCATGGCTGATCATCCACAATCAGTACCCCGTTCCTGCCTTCTCCCCATATCCCCAGACTCCGCTATTTTTAAGAGCCCTATCTAGCTCTCTCTTGAAAGCACCCAGTGAACCTGCCTCCACCGCCCTCTGAGGCAGAGAATTCCACAGACTCACAACTCTCTGTGAGAAAATGTTTCCTCATCTCTGTTCTAAATGGCTTACCCCTTATTCTTAACTCTTCTTCAGACCCGAAGCGTTGCCTATCTCCTTCGCTCCATAGATGCTGCCTCACCCGCTGAGTTTCTCCAGCCTTTTTGTCTACCTTCGATTTTCCAGCAACTGCAGTTCCTTCTCAAACATCATATTAATACAATCTGTTTGACTTCAACATAGAGCAGACAAGGGAAAGATGAGGAGAAACTAAATAGGTCTTTCCCTCCAGAATTACTTGCTTTCTTTTGATTTGGCACAGTAAATGGAAGGCAAAAGATAACCCCAAATGAGTCAGTGGTCAGAGCTACAAGAAAATACACAAAGTGCTGGAGTAAATCAGTAGGTCGGGCAGCATCTCTGGAGAATATGAATGGGTGACGTTTCAGGTCTGGACCCTTCTTCAGTCTAAAGTATCTGCAGACCCTTGTGCCTAAGTCATAGGTACAATTGGTGGCAGCATCAGGAAAGGCTGTTGCCGTAAAGAAGGTGTAGAACTGCACAAAAGCATTACAGAGACAGACAGAAAATTAAAGCGCTTGCAAGGGAAAAGGCTAGGCTCTTCAAATTAGTTGATTGAATCAACTCCAATAAAGAGAGGAAAAAATGGCCCAAAGAAACATGGATTTGGATGTTGGCATTCCAATGTGTATAAAGAACCTGGACTAGGAAACGTTCAAACATCTGTATTGAAAAAGGACATTGAACCTTCCTTTTAGGATAAAGTACAAGTGGACAATAGTTTGTAGTAAGTTGGAGTCCGTGCACTTAGAGACAAAGAGCATGCAAATGTAATGAGAGTAAGGAATAGTGCTGAGAGTTAGCATGAGCAGGACAATCAAAATGACCTGAGTGTATGAACATTACAGTCACTTGGATGATAGAATTATAGAACCATACAGCATGGAAACAGGCCCTTCGGCTCACCAGAATTACTGATGCAGAAGTCAGTGAGGAGTCTAATTCAAGAAACTCAATTTGGAACTGCAAAGTAATCTTGCTATTATCAAGCAAGCACGAACATTCATTTGAGTTCTGAATGGAAATGCTCAGAATGGACCTTTTGGACTTTGTTGTGTCTGAGGAAACAAGAAACGAAGTGAGGTCTGAGTCAGGCTAATTCACCTAGTCTGGAACAATTGCAAATTAGGCAGCATCTATTTTATTGAAAGTGCAGAAAGGAACTGCAGATGTTGGTTTAAACCGAAGATAGGCACCAAAAGCTGGAGTAACTCAGCGGTTCAGACTGCATGTCTGGAGAATAGTGAAAGGCTTGGATAGAATAGTAAAGGCTTGGATAGAGTGGATGTGGAGAGGATGTTTCCATTAGTGGGAGAGTCTAGAACTAGAGGTCCTAGCCTCAGTATTAAAGGAAGGAGATTAGGAGAAATGTCTTCAGTCAAAGGGTGGTGAATCTGTGGAATTCTTTGCCACAGAACGCTGTGCAGGCCGTCAGTGGATATTTTTAAGGCAAAGATAGATAGATTCTTGATTAGTACAGGTGTCAAAGATAATGGGGAGAAGGCAGGAGAATGGGGTTAGGAGGGAGAGATAGATCAGCCATGATTGAATAGGCTGAATGGCCTAATTCTGCTATCCCTTATGAGAAAAGGAATAGGTAACGTTTCGGGTCAAGACTCTTCTTCAGACTGAGAGTTGGGAAATGGAAAATGTGAGATTTAGACGGTTGATATGGACAGATATAGAACGGCGTATTTCTGTTCGATGTTCAGGAATACAAATTGAGTAAAATAAAAAGGGAAATGTTGGATGAGAGCATCTACAAAAAGGAAAACAGTTAGAAACATAGTAACATTTAAAACAGGTGCAGGAGTAGGCCACTCGACCCTTCGAGCCAGCACCGCCATTCAATGTGATCATGGCTGATCATCCCAAATCAGTACCCCGTTACTGCCTTCTCCCGATATCCCCTGACTCTGCTATATTTTAAGAGCCCTATCTAGCTCTCTCTTGAAAACATCCAGAGAACCGGCCTCCACTGCCCTCTGAGGCAGAGAATTCCACAGACTCACCACTCTCTTTGAGAAAAAAGTGTTTCCTCATCTCTGTTCTAAATGGCTTACTCCTTATTCTTAAACTGTGGCCCCTGGTTCTGGACTCCCCCAACATCGGGAACATGTTTCCTGCCTCTAGTGTGTCCAAACCCTTAACAATTTTATATGTTTCAATGAGATATCCTCTCATCCTTCTAAACTCCAGAGTGTACAAACCCAGCTGCTCCATTCTCTCAGCATATGACAGTCCCACCATCCCGGGAATCAACCTTGTAAACCTACGCTGCACTCCCTCAACAGCAAGAATGTCCTTCCTCAAATTAGGGGAGCAAAACTGCACACATTACTCCAGATGTGGTCTCAATAGGGCTCTGTACAACTGCAGAATAACCTTTTTGGTTCTTACAAAGGTTCTTCAAACTGAAGCATTATGTTTCTTGTGCTATCAATGCTGCTTGACCAGCTGTGAGATTTTAGGATTTTCTGCTGTATTTCAGTTTACCAGCCGGTGCACTTTTTGAATATCAATCTCTGCTATGTTGAGGTTGTTGGGTTGCTGCCATCTTAAAGGATTTGCTGTCCAATCATTTGTATCTTGTTTGCAAATCATTTATACACAGTCTGTCACAATGAACAGGTGTGTTTTACTTGATGCTCCAGGTCTAAGTGACTGTAATATCAGCTGTAGACATAGATAGGACAGGTTTGGAGGGATAGGGGTCAAACACGGGCAGGTGGGATTAGTGTAGCTGGGACATGTTAGCTGGTGTAGGCAAGTTGGGCCGAAGGGCCTGTTCCCATGCTGTATTATTCTGTGACTAAAACCAGTTCAAGAGAATTTACCATACAGTAAGTCTTTCAGGAATAACATGAAAAAGCACTCTTTCATGCTAACAGTAGTCGACATCTTGAATTGAAAAGCAAGCAAATGCAGGTGTTAGAAATTTAAAGTAAAGACACAAAATGCTGGAAATACCAAGCATTTGGTATCTGTAGAAAGAGAAACAAAGTCAATGTTCTGGGTTGAAGATCTGTTGCAGAACAAGAAATCGGATTTAAAATAAAATCCAGAATCATCTTCTCCAAAGATTTGTAGACTTTTGGAAGTTCTGAGTTTTTGGTACCGAGATCAATAGGGTTTTATAGAATGATTGTATGCATGGTTGTGGATGAAAGTGGCTCAATAGGATCATAGTGTATCAAAATGACAAAGCAAGTCTGAAGCAATGAAGCTTCTACAACCATGCAAGACAGATTCAAGATTCAAGAGAGTTGAATCATGTGTCCCAGATAGGACAATGACATTCTTGCTTTGCTTCAGCACAAAAGAATATAGTAGGCATGAATACAGAACAGATCAGTGTGTCCATATACCATTACATAAATATATACACACATCAATAAATAAAACAGATAAAGTGCAAATAAACTGATAATGGGCTATTAATGTTCAGAGTTTTGTTTGTTGAGTTCAATAGCCTGATGGCTGTGGGGAAGAAGCTGTTTCTGAACCTGGTTGTTGCCGTCTTCAGGCTCCTGTACCTTCTACCTGAAGGTAGCGGGGAGATGAGTGTGTGGCCAGGATGATGTGGGTCCTTGATGATGCTGCCAGCCTTTTTGAGGCAGCAACTATGATAAATCCCCTCGATGGAAGGAAGGTCAGAGCCGATGATGGACTGGGCAGTGTTTACCACTTTTTGTAGTCTTTTTCGCTCCTGGACACTCAAGTTGCCGAACCAAGCCACGATGCAACCGGTCAGCATGCTCTCTACTGTGCACCTTTAGACAGAGAAGGATATGGGCCAATGCGGGCAGCTGCCGTTAGTGTGGAGGGACAAAACAGTTGGCAATGACGTGGTGGGCTGAATGCCCCTTTCCATATTGGTTTACTCTGGCTCTGCTGTTGATATATTCCTTGTAGACTTGTTTTTATAGCCTCTGCTATTTAGCTTGGGGTGAATACAGCTGCTTTGCAAGCTCTAGCTCCTTTCCCTTCAGATTAATTTGTACTTTGCTAGTTTCATCCTTGGTTGAGTGCACCCAATCTGCTGTTAACTTTTAGAACCAAGCAGAATTACCGCTTTTATTTTTTTTTACTTGTGAATTTTAATTCCTTCAAATAAGTCAGCTGAGCTTTCTTAGTTCAACCCCGTGCTTCATTAGATATTTGTGGAGCGCTGTTGAGATCCATGAATACGAATCTTGTTTGGAAAAATGGCACAGCTGGGTACCTTTTGTATTTATTTTCTCTCATTATCCACTTGGCTGAATAAAAAGATTCTATGAAGAAAAGCTTGCTGGAATGATTATAATACTGATTTTGTGTAGGAGCAAACACTTGTCTTTCAGTCACAAACTGTTCACATTTTATTAATCCTGTTGTCTAATCCCACTTCACCCTCCCAACATTGGGCACATTGATCAATGAAAGAGCCTAGCAACATTTCCCCAATTCCCCAACTGCTGAACAAATTGATAAGATGCAAACATAAGCATCTTATTTCTCTTAGACTGATTGATACTTTTTCTTTGCTACCCTTCAAGCCTCACCTTGCCATTTCTTTGGAAATAAATAGGAGCAGAGCTTGAACGCCAAATTCCCAGTAGTGCAATGGAGTTTCATCTGGATTTTTGAATGGACCTTGGATCCATGCGTTTAGTTTTGAGATACAGCGTGGAACACCAAGTCCACACCAACCAGCGATCCCCTGCACATTAACACTATTCTACACCCACTAGGGATAATTTACATTTATACCAAGTCAATTAACCTACAAACCTGCACGTCTTTGGAGTGTGAGAGGAAACCGAAGATCTCAGAGAAAACCCACGCCATCACGGGGAGAACGTACAAACTCCATACAGACATCACCCGTGGTCTGGATCGAACCCTGGTCTCCAGCGCTATAAGGCAGCAACTCTACCGCTGCGCCACCGTGCCGCATTTATTCTGACATAGAAGTGAGAATGGTGTCCTGAATGATGGCAGATTCCAATCACATGATTTAACATAATACGTGTGTAATCTTTGGTCTCATTCCAACAGTATTGTGGCACCTGTTCTAAAGTTCCAAACATTAAATGTGACGCTAATTTAAACGCCTGAATGACCACAATTATTCTTGTACTTTTACTGCAGCACACAATCCCCATTTGTTCCAATAATCACGCTGAATTCAACACAATAATCAGTGTTGCTCACACTGGTCTTGAATGGTGCCTGTAGGTGTGGGTGTTGGGAATAATGTCGGTGGAATGCAGTGAGGAAGGTGACATTTACACAATAACCATATAACCATATAACAATTACAGCACGGAAACAGGCCATCTCGACCCTTCTAGTCCGTGCCGAACACATAATCTCCCCTAGTCCCATATACCTGCGCTCAGACCATAACCCTCCATTCCCTTCCCATCCATATAACAATGTGAGCACCATTATGCATGCTCTTTCATTCCATGACACTTCTACTGTGTATCATGCTGTGTGGTTTTCACAATGAGCTCTTCTTATCATTAGTTCAAAGAAGGACTACCAATATATCATGAGAGACCCCTTCCACCCCTGCAACGGACTGTTCCAGCCGCTACGGTCAGGCAAACGCCTCCGTTGCCATGCGGTGAGAACGGAGAGGTTGAGAAGGAGTTTCTTCCCAGAGGCCATTCGGACTGTAAATGCCTATCTCACCAGGGACTAACTCTACTGAACGTTTTTCCTTCCATTATTTATTATGTAAAAGAATATGTGTGTTTATGATTGTGTTTATAGTTTGTTTGGTTGTTTGTTTGTTTGTCTTTTTGCACAAAATTCCGCGAGCATTGCCACTTTCATTTCACTGCACATCGGACGACGGCGCCGAGCCCGCGGCTCCCTGGGGAGAGAGACCGCTTTTCGGGGCTTCTGCGGCGGCGACTCCTCCCGCCCGAGTTGCGGGGTCGAAGAGCTCCTGGAGCGGGGCCTGCCACCACTGCCCCGCGCGGCTGGAATGGCTGCGGACTCTGCGAGCGCACACCGGGGGCTCCAACATCAAGACCCGGTGTGCGACCTCGCACCACCCGGCGTGGCTATAATGGCCGCGGGACAATCGCCATTGCCAGCCGGGGGCCATGACTTTGACTCTGACAGCGGGGGGGAGGGGGAGAGTGCAGTGGAGAGAGAAGTTTATTTGCCTCCATCACAGTTATGTGATGGATGTTTATGTTAAATGTAATTATGTTGTGTCTGGGGTCTATTTGTGTGTGTTATGTATGGCTGCAGAAACGGCATTTCGTTTGGACCTCCAGGGGTCCAAATGACAAATAAATTTGATTCTGACTCTGATTCTGATTCTGATTCTGATCTCGTATGTGTATGTGACAAATAAACTTGACTTGACTTGGAAAGTCAAAAGCTCACCACATATTTGCAGCTGCCCGATGCCCTCCTAATTCTCTGTATGTATTGGCCTTATGGCCTCTACACGAGCTCTGACTACCAATATAGTTGGCAGATCAGATGCCATTGTGACTGTCAAATGCAGCATTTCTTTCAAAGATACAGCAAGTAGATAAGCCCTTCAATACACCAAGTCCGTGCTAACCATTGATCACCTGTTCACACAGGTTCTATGTATTCCCACTTTCGCATCCACTGCCAACACACTGGGGTCAATTTTACCGAGGCCATTTAACCGACAAAACCACGTTTCTTTGGGATGTGGGACGAAATCGCAACACCCAGAAGAAACCCACATGAAGAACGTGCAAACTCCACATAGACAGCACCTGAGGCCAGGATTAAACCCCTGTCTAAACCCGCATTGTGTGGCAGCAGCTCAACCAGATGCACCATTGTGTCGAGCATTTCTCTCTGATGGCAATCCTGTTCGTTTATTGAATGGAAAGAAAAAATAAAGTGTATTTGTACAAGTCTTACATGCCACCATTGAAAAGTACATGGGCAATTAAATGTGCCTGGCTACCAGAATGCGCACAATATTTTGTGTGCACATTTTTTGCGAAGTGATTGCATTAAAGATATGAATGAAAGTAAGTTGCAGCCACACGAGTTGATGAAACAAAGAAATAAGTTGGATTTACAATACGCTTTGTGACCCAGGCAGTCCCTGACCACTTTAACAGCTATGAAGTGTGTTTACAGCAACTGTGGAGGGTGCTCAACACACTATTCTGTGCAGAGCAAGGTACCACCAACAATGGGATAACATTCAGATAATCTGCTTGAGTTAACTTGTTATTGTAGTTATTGGCCTCAATGCCAGGGGGAACATTCCTATTATTATTTGAAATTATACGATGCAGTTCACCTACTTCAATGTCCTAGAATAGTTCACTGGCACTGAAATCCATTTTAAAGAGAAGTCACTTTTGCAATTTAGAAAAGGCAAAAGCCACGGTGAGTTCCAATAACAGTTATACCTTGGTAACTGGACTTATTGACAATTGTGAAATAGTTAGCATCTGTCCATATGTGAGGGGTGATGTTGTAGCTTTGTTGTCCTGTGTTGAGAAGGGAATGTTTCGTCTGAGGTTGCATTTCCTGCTGTGGCTGACTAGGCCCATCCTTGACAGGCAGAGGGAGGTGGGGGGAGGAGGAGGGGGGGGGGGGGGGGGGGGGGTGGGGGAGGACAAAAGGGGACCTGGCGCAGCGGTACTTTGTAAGTGCCGTATGTGGCAACAATTTGCATACCTTGGCTATGCAAGCAAAGAATTTCACTGTGACTGGCCACATGTGACAAAGCATTCATTCATTCAATCATGCTTTCATTCATTCATTCATTCAATCATGCATTCATTCAACCATGCATTCATTCCTACATTCAATCATTCATTCATTCATTCACACATTCATTCATTCATCCAGATACAACAATCAATTATAAAAGTTCTGGGATGGAACAATAGGGTAAGGAAATCTCACTGCAATGTTGGAGGACTTTGATGAGACTTATCTCATTAACTAATAAATAAATAAATAAATCTCAAATGTGGTCTTATCAAAGGGATGATATGTCTATGCGATTGTTTCATGAGGTGTGACAGAGTAGGTTCTAGTGTGATTTTAATGAAACAAATTAAATAATTAACAGAATGGTTGCTGAAATGATGTTTCTCATGGTGAGAAAGAGTAGCAACAGATGTCCACATCTCAAAGCAAATAGTTATTCACTTAGATCTGATATGAGGGGACATTTCTTCACCCTCGCGGTTGAGAATCCTTGGAACACTCAACCCCCAATGGAATATTTTCACATCATTGATGAGTATTCATTACAGTGACCAATAACATTTGATGGGCAGGTTTTGATCATGGACAAGTGTGAAGAAACTAGTGAGTGAAGATGTCCTCTCTCTGTGCATTTGTGAACAGTAATGTCATTGACTATCTCTATCGTGGGTCAAGGTGATGTTTGGATCAAGGGATGACAGGTTTAGTCCCTATCGTGTCCAGTATATTTGTATGGAAGATAGACACCAAATGGTGGAGTAACTCAGCGGGACAGGAAGCATCTCTGGAGCGAAGGAATGGGTGACGTTTCCAGTCGAGACCCATCTTCAGACTAGAGTCAGGGGAGAGGGAAATGAGAGATATAGATGGTGCTGTAGTGAGATATAGAACAGATGAATTAAAGTTATGCAAAAAAAGTAATGATGATAAAGGAAACAGGCCATTGTTAGCTGTTAGCTAGGTGAGAACAAGAAGCTGGTGATACCATGGTGGGGAGGGATTGAGGGAGAGGGAAGGCAGGGTTTACTTGATGTTAGAGAAATCAATATTCATACCACTGGGTTGTGAGGTACCCAAGCGGAATATGGGATGCTGTTCTCATGAGTTGGGGTTAGGTTCACTCTGAAATGGAGGAGGTTTTGGACAGAAGGGCCAGTGTGGGGAATGGGAAGGGGAATTAAAGAGTATGGCAACTGGGAGATCAGGTAGGTCAAGGCGACTGAGTGAAGATGTTCAGCAAAACGATCACTCTTTCTACATTTGGTCTTGTCGATGTACAAGCGTGAACAATGGCTACGGTAGATGAGGTTGGAGTAGGTTTAAGTATTATTGTATAATGGTTCAAATTCCAACCTGGATACTTGAAAACAAAAGCTGGGCTGACTGCACAGCATTACATGAGTGTGGTTCTGCGGAAGGAAACATCTTTCTGCTGTATGAAGCACTGTCTGCGATCCTAGATGCAAAGAAACCCACAACCCAATATGAAGAAGAGCATGTTGGCTGCCCCTGGTGACGTGGTCAATTGTACTCTATAACCAAGATGACTAAACCATGCGATCCGATCATTATGTTATTGCTGTTGATAGAAATTAGCTGCTGTATCAGCTTCACTATCCTTAAAGCAATCTTTGTCATATTGAGAATGTGAAGGTCACTATGTGACCTACATTATTTTATCGCCTTCAACAGTTAAGGGCCTGTCCCACTTGGAGATTTTTTCGGCGACTGCCGGCATCATTGACTGACGTATCAAGTCACCGAACAAATTTGCGGCGTGACGCGACGTGATGATGTATGGCGCGCGGTGTTGTTTCAAGTGTCGCAACATTTCTTTTGTCGTCACTGGATTTTGAAATGTTCAACATGTTTGGGAACACTGATATGACGCCAGCAGTCGCCAAAAAAATCGGCAAGTGGGAAAGTGTGTACCTCAAGGTTGCCATTTCTACAGCTCCAAACAGGACCGCATCTCAAGATCTGTCATATGACACAGTTTGTTCAACGCTGTTTTGGGTATGATTCCCCTCTATAATCCTTTGAGCATCAGTTAATTATTTATGTGAATCACGCCACTGCCAAGACGTGAATTATTGATCATAGGCCCTTGCAATTGCATGTAATAATACACGTATCTGAAATTAAAAGATCTTGAATGTGTATTACAGAATCTGCAATCTTGGATAGTTGCATTATGACTATTATAACAATAATAATACATTTTATTTATGGGCGCCTTTCAAGAGTCTCAAGGACACCTTACAAAAATTTAGCAGGTAGAGGAAAAACATGTAAGCGGAATGAAATAAATAGTAGAGACATGACTAGTACACAAAGTACAGACAGAATTCAATACAAAACACAGTATGAGGCAATTAATGCACAGATGAAAAGAGACGGCACGTGGGGCTAAGGATAGGCAGAGGTGAAGAGATGGGTCTTGAGGCGGGACTGGAAGATGGTGAGGGACACGGAATTGCGGATCAGTTGGGGGAGGGAGTTCCAGAGCCTGGGATCTGCCCTGGAGAAGGCTCTGTCCCCAAAACTGCGGAGGTTGGACTTGTGAATGGAGAGGAGACCGGCTGATGTGGATCTGAGGGACCGTGAGGGTTGGTAGGGGGAGAGGAGGTCAGTGAGATATGGGGGGGACCAGATGGTGGAGGGCTTTGTAGGTGAGGATCAGGAGTTTGTAGGTGATCCGGTGGGAGATGGGAAGCCAGTGAAGTTGTTTGAGGACTGGAGTGATGTGATGCCAGGATTTGGTGTGGGTGATGAGTCGGGCGGCTGCGTTCTGGACCAGTTGGAGTCAGTTGGTGTAGATGGAGCTGATGCCAAGGAGAAGTGAGTTGCAATAGTCCAGTCGGGAGGAGATGAAGGCATGGATGAGTCTTTCAGCAGCGGGAGGTGTGAGAGAGGGTCTGAGTTTGGCGATGTTGCGGAGATGAAAGAAGGAGGTTTTAATGACATGGCGGATGTGAGGCTCAAGGGAGAGGGTGGAATCAAAGATCACGCCAAGGTTGCGGGCCTGGGGAGATGGGGAGACGGTGGTGCCGTCGATGGTGAGAGTGGGGTTATTGATTTTGCTGAGTGAGGCTTTGGAGCCTATGAGGAGGAATTCTGTCTTATCGCTGTTGAGTTTGAGGAAGTTATGTTACATCCAGGTTTTTATAGCTGACAAACAGGAGTTGATATGGGAGGAGGGGATTGTGGGGGGATTTGGTGCCGAGGTAGATCTGGGTGTCATCGGCGTAACAGTGGATGTCCAGGTTGAAGTGGCGGAGTATCTGACCAATGGGGAGGATGTAGATGATGAAGAGGAGGGGGCCGAGTACGAAGCCTTGGGGAACACCTTGAGTGACTGTGGCTGTAGCAGAGGTGTGGTTGTGGAGAGAGATGAAGTGGGATCTGTTGGAAAGGTAGGAACGGAGCCAGCTGAGTGCAGAGCCTTCAATGTCGAGGTCTTTGAGTCTGGTGAGCAGGATGTTATGGTTCACTGTATCGAAGGCTGCATTCAGGTCGAGGAGGATGAGGATGTTGAGGGAACCAGTGTCAGCAGAGGTGAGGAGGTCGTTGAGGACTTTGAGGAGAGCAGTTTCTGTGCTATGGAGGGGGTGAAAGCCAGATTGGAGGGGCTCAAGTAGGTTATATGCAAGGAGGTGGGAATGAAGTTGTGACGCAACGATACGCTCCAGGGTTTTTGAAAGAAAGGGGAGGTTTGAGATTGGGCGGTAGTTAATGAGAGAGGAGGGATCAAGACCAGGTTTCTTTAAGATTGGTGTAACAGCAGCAGTTTTGAAAGCGGAGGGGACAATTCCTTGGGACAATGAGGAGTTGAAGAGATTAATGAGGTAGGGGCAGAGAACGGGGAGGCAGGACTTCAGCAGGGGAGTGGGGAGAGGGTCAAGGGAGCAGGTAGTGGGTTTGGAAGAGCAGATGAGTTTGGAGATTTCAATAGGGGTGACCAGGTCAAACTGGGAGAGGAAGCAATGTGGAGGAGGGGTAAGGAGGTCAGTGGAGATGTTGAAAGCAGGGGCCTTGGTAGGTGGTGGAGTAGATGCTGGGGAGTCGGGTACAGGGGATAAAGATTGATAGATGGTGCTGATTTTATCAGCGAAAAAGTGGAGGAATGAGTTGCAGAGATCCGGAGTAGAGGTAGGGAGAGTGTTTGCTCGAGGCTTGAGGAGGTTGCCCACTGTGGAGAAGAGGGTTCTGTGGTTTAGGCAGGGATCGGTGAATATGGAGGAGAGGTAGGCAGATTTTGCAGCAATGAGGGCATCTTTGTAGTCAGTGAGGTGTAGTTTGTAAGCTCTTGAACAGGTCTGCAATATTAATTGTAGGAAATTGTTCCCAGGTATACTTAGAACAGGGTCTGATGAAGGGTTTCGGCCTATTTCCTTCGCTCCGTAGATGCTGCTGCACCCGCTGAGTTTCTCCAGCTTTTTTGTGTACCTTCGATTTTCCAGCATCTGCTGTTCCTTCTTAAACAACATACCTAGAACATGTCTGAATATGAAAATAACTTTGTTGCATTAAATTAGTAAGAGTTTCTATTATAATAATGGTATGTAGAGTTTTACCTCACATTGTTACATTTTTGATATTGGCATATTTTTGATGGAATGATGTTCACTTGTATCCAAGTTCCTGTAATTATTTACTGAACGCACTAAGCTCTATCTTTGGAGTTGGCACATCTATGCTTCCTGTTGTTTAGTTCATTTTTAGTTTAGTTCAGAGATACAGCACGGAAACAGGCCCTTCGGCCCACCGAGTCCACACAGACAAGCGATCCCCGCACACCAACACCATCCTATACACACTAGGGACAATTTACAATGTTGCCAAGTCAAATAACCTACAAACCTGAAGGTACACAAAAAAGCTGGAGAAACTCAGCGGGTGCAGCAGCATCTATGGAGCGAAGGAAATAGGCAACGTTTCGGGCCGAAACCCTTCTTTCAACCCTTCTTTCAATAGGCAACGTTTCGGGCCGAAAACTCTCCGTCGTCTCCGCGCATTAAAATCCCTACCTATGTTCAAGACACCTCAGACACTCTCCGTCGTCTCCGCGCATTAAACGGCCTGAAATGTTGCCTATTTCCTTCGCTCCATAGATGCTGCTGCACCCGCTGAGTTTCTCCAGCTTTTTTGTGTACCTTCGATTCTCCAGCTTCTGCAGTTCCTTCTTAAACCTACAAACCTGCATGTCTTTGGAGTGTGGGAGGGAATCAGTAAAAACCCACGCAGGTCACGGGGAGAATGTACAAACTCCATAGGTCACTGTAATACATCAACTGCATCGAAGGGCCGAATGGCCTACTCCTGCACCTATTTTGTGTGTTTCTAAGTGCCATACCACCCACTTGTTAAAGCATGAACTGTTGACATTTCCTGCAGTTTCTAGAAAAGGTGCAAAGCCAAATCTTTCTGCAAAGATGAAGGTGTGATAATTAAATTAACTTGCTCAAAAAATGAAGAGGAATTTAGAACAGGCAAGGTGAAACGTTCCACATTTAAATTGATTAGTAACTGAAGCGTACAAAGTAGATGGCCAAAGGAGGTTCATTCAGTCAGGAACATTCAAAATGGAATTGCATTCTTAAGTAAAAAGAAAACACTTACAAGGTTCCTGGGGGTAAAAAAGGTGAATTGAACTAACAAAATTGCTCTTTCAAAGACCCAAACTAGGCAAAATCTACCATTTGGTGAATGGTCCCCAGTTATAGACAATAGACAATAGGTGCAGGAGTAGGCCATTCGGCCCTTCGAGCCAGCACCGCCATTCAATGTGATCATGGCTGATCATCCCCAATCAGTAGCCTGTTCCTGCTATGGGGCCACCTCCTGCACCCACACACAACTGACTAACTTCATCTACTTCACCACCAACTTCCATCCGGCACTGAAATACACCTGGACCATTTCCGACACTTCCCTACCATTCCTTGACCTCACTATCTCCATTGCAGGTGATAGACTCCTGACCGACATACACTACAAACCACCTGACTCACATGGCTATCTGGATTACACGTCTTCCCACCCTGCCCCCTGTAAAGACTCCATCCCCTACTCCCAATTCCTCCGTCTACGCCGCATCTGCTCCAAGGATGAGGCGTTCCACACCAGGACATCTGAAATGTCCTCATTCTTCAGGGAACGGGGGTTCCCCTCCTCCACCATAGATGAGGCTCGCACCAGGGTCTCATCCTTCCCCCCGCAACACTGCTCTCTCTCCCCATCCCCGCACTCGCAACAAGGGCAGAGTCCCCCTGGTCCTCACCTTTCACCCCACCAGCCGGCAAATACAACACATTTCCCTCCGCCATTTCCGCCACCTCCAACGTGACCCCACCACTCACCACATCTTCCCATCTCCCCCCATGTCTGCCTTCCGCAAAGACCGCTCCCTCCATAACTCCCTTGTCAATTCTTCCCTTCCCTCCCGTACCACCCACTCCCCGGGCACTTTCCGTTGCAACCGCAAGAAATGCAACACCTGTCCCTTCACCTCCCCCCTCGACTCCATTCAAGGTCCCAAGCAGTCGTTCCAGGTGCAACAAAGGTTCACCTGCATCTCCTCCAACCTCATCTACTGCATCTGCTGCTCTAGATGACAGCTGATCTACATTGGTCATTTCACCGAACACCTCCGCTCAGTCCGCAATAACCAACCTGACCTCCCGGTGGCTCAGCACTTCAACTCCCCCTCCCATTCCCAATCCGACCTCTCTGTCCTGGGTCTCCTCCATTGCCAGAGTGAGCAACACTGGAAATTGGAGGAGCAGCACCTCATATTCCGCTTGGGTTGCCTGCGTCCGGATGGCATGAACATTGAATTCTCCCAGTTTTGCTAGCCCTTGCTGTCTCCTCCCCTTCCTTAACCCTCGAGCTGTCTCCTCCCATCCCCCACCGCCCTCGGGCTCCTCCTCCTGCCTTTTTCCTTCCTTCTTCCCCCCACCCCTCATTAGTCTGAAGAAGGGTTTTGGCCCGAAATGTTACCTATTTCCTTCGCTCCTTAGATGCTGCTGCACCCGCTGAGTTTCTCCAGCATTTTTGTGTAACTTCGATTTT
This sequence comes from Leucoraja erinaceus, assembly GCF_028641065.1. Classification (NCBI taxonomy): domain Eukaryota; kingdom Metazoa; phylum Chordata; class Chondrichthyes; order Rajiformes; family Rajidae; genus Leucoraja; species Leucoraja erinaceus. The sequence continues at coordinate 2,112,926 of NC_073378.1, forward strand.
CCAGCATCTGCAGTTCCTTCTTGAACAGTAGCCCATTCCTGCCTTCTCCCCATATCCTCTGACTCTGCTATTTTTAAGAGCCTTATCTAGCTCTCTCTTGAAAGCATCCAGAGAACTGGCCTCCACCGCCCTCTGAGGCAGAGAATTCCACAGACTCACCACTCTCTGTGAGAAAAAGTGTTTCCTCGTCTCCGTTCTAAATGGCTTACTCCTTATTCTTAAACTGTGGCCCCTGGTTCTGGACTCCCCCAACATTCCTGCCTCTAGCGCGACCAAGCCCTTAACAATGTTATATGTTTCAATGAGATCCCCTCTCATCACAGCAGAACAAGATTCATTCTTTGTGGTGCCGTATGAGCTTTTATCCTGATGGGTTCCATTTCATTTTAAGATATGTATTCCTAAAGTTTCAATGTTTTGTTGTATTCACTCTTGAGATAGTTTGATGAAGCAGCAATAAACTAACAACAGCATATTTACAATTTAAGCCCATGTCCCACTATGCGAGTTTACTCAAGAGCTCTCCCAAGTTTAAAAAAAATCAAACTTGTAGAATGTACGTAGCGGGTACATTGGAGCTCGTGGATGTCTCGTAGCGGCTCGTAATGCTAACGGCAGGTAGTCGGCAAAAGCAGAAACTCGTGAAGTTTTTTCAACACTGTCCAAGAGTAAAAAAATACTTGTGATGAAGTTTTTTTAACTCGGGAGAGCTCGTGGGTAAACTCGCATCTTGGGACAGAAGCTTTAAGATCATGGATGACACTGGTGGAGTGGGATGGGGTGGTAGGGAACTCAGAGATTATAGTATTCCCCAGGTCGATACCCTCATCATTTTTATACACTTCACAGGTGTTGTTGAGAACAACACACCAAACACATTCAACAGGACCTGTAACCCATCAGAAATTTACACCGATGAAATTAGTTTTGAATGGATCCACTTGTGCTCTTCCCACAGCCCAGGTCTGCTCATTTGGTTCTCAATGAATTTCAGGTCTTGATTCATGGAGGATGATGGGGCTGAGGTTACTCTCTGCCACATTCTGCAACAACACATGGGCTGACGCGATCATTGCAGGTTGATTCCTTCAATTCTCTTTTCCAGTGACTTGCAGATGAGCAGTTCTGTTCATGGTATAAAACTTTTGACAGTGTTAGCTTGCTGTGAATGCAAGGTCAGGGAAATAAATGATCATCTGTAGGAAGGGAACCACAGGTGCTGGTTTAAACCGAAGATAGACGCAAAAAGCTGGAGTAACTCAGCGGGGCAGGCAGCATCTCTGGAGAGAAGGAATGGGTGATGTTTCGGGTCGAGACCCTTCTTCAGACTGGAAATGGGATAACAGGTTTTGATGAACAAAATTATTAAGAGGCCATAGGATTATAGAGCATGGAAACAGGCCCTTTGGTCCAACTTTCCCACATGCCCCATCAACACTTGTCTCACCTGCCTATGTTTGACCCATATCCCTTTAAGCCTGCCCTATCCGTGTACCTGTCCAAATGTTTTTTAAACATTGTGATAGTATCTGCCTCAATTGCCTCCTCTGCTAGCTCATTCCAGACACTTATCACCTTTTGTGTTATAATGTTGTCCCTCAGGTTCCTATTAAACCTTTTCCCCTCACCTTAAACCCAAGTCTGGTTCTCACGATATGAAATGAAGTGATATAAGGAATTGCAGGCGCTGGTTTACAAAAAAATATACAAAATAATGGAGTAACTCAGCTCGTCAGGCAGCATCTGTGGAGAACATGTAGAAGCATTTTCAGGTTTTGATAAGTGAGTATATGACCCTCCATTTGATAAGGTCCCACATAGGAGTTTAGGAGGCAACATTAGGGCACATGGTATTGGGGGTAGAGTGCTGACATGGATGGAAAATTGGTTGGCAGACAGGAAACAAAGAGTAGGGATTAACGGGTCCCTTTCAGAATGGCAGGCAGTGACTAGTGGGGTACCGCAATGCTCGGTGCTGGGACCGCAGCTATTTACAATATACATCAAAGATTTGGATGAAGGGATTCAAAGTAACATTAGCAAATTTGTAGATGGCACAAAGCTGGGTGGCAGAGTGAACTGTGAGGAGGATGCTATGAGAATGCAGGGTGACTTGGACAGGTTGGGGGAGTGGGCAGATGCATGGCAGATGAAGTTTAATGCGGATAAATGTGAGGTTATCCACTTTGGTATCAAAAACAGGAAGGCAGATTACTATCGAAATGGCGTCGTTGGGAAAAGGGAAAGTACAACGGGATTTGGGGGTCCTTGTTCATCAGTCTATGAAAGTAAGCATGCAGGTACTGCAGGCAGTGAAGAAAGCAAATGGCATGTTGGCCTTTATAACAAGAGGAGTCGAGTCTAGGAGCAAAGAGGTCCTTCTGCAGTTGTACAGAGCCCTAGTGAGACCACGCTTGGAGTATTGTGTGCAGTTTTGGTCCCCTAATTTGAGGAAGGACATTCTTGCTATTGAGGGAGTGCAGCATAGGTTTACAAGGTTAATTCCGGGGATGGCGGGACTGTCATATGCTGAGAGAATGGAGCGCCTGGGCTTGTACACTCTGTAGTTTAGAAGGATGAGAGGATATTTTATTGAAACATATAAGATTGTTAAGGGTTTGGACATGCTAGAGGCAGGAAACATGTTCCCGATGATGTGGGCGTCCAGAACCAGGGGCCACAGTTTAAGAATAAGGGGTAAGCCATTTAGAACGGAGACGAGGAAACACTTTTTCTCACAGAGAGTTGTGAGTCTGTGGAATTCCCTGCCTCAGAGGGCGGTGGAGGCTGGTTCTCTGGATGCTTTCAAGAGAGAGCTAGATAGGGCTCTTAAAGATAGCGGAGTCTGGTGATATGTGGAGAAAGCAGGAACGGGGTACTGATTGGGGATGATCAGCCATGATCACATTGAATGGTGGTGCTGGCTCGAAGGGCCGAATGGCCTACTCCTGCACCTATTGTGTATTGTCTATTGTAATCCCACCCCCACCCCACCCCCTCCCCCCCCCAGAGTTGGTGGATCCAGATAGTAAGAACATAAATAATGCATCTGGCTTGAAATCGTATCAATATTAAAGAAAGGCAGAACCGCATGGTAGACTTGTATTAGTCATTCTCCTACTAATGAAACAGAACAATGGGCAGCTCATAAATTGCCTGCAAATGAGCAACGCAGGGAAAATTAGTTCCTGAACATGAACTGCTGTTGAGAATGATGCCATTAATGTAGCATTGTTTGCTGTGCTGGGCTTTGGAAGGATAAATAATTAGGAAAAATGATACGAGTGAAACAGAATTATGTCTTTCAATGTTATGTTCGCACCATAAATTCTTGGTAATTGGAGTGGAAAGGTAAATTATTTGATGAACATGTCCAATGTTGTTTAAAGTTACATCTGAATATCTTCTCTGGTGACTTTCTTAAATCTTGGAAGGGAAGTGTGTATTGTTTCACTGAGGGAGCTGGCTAGTGCTTTTGTAGGAATACTTTGGCCCTTCTCTCAAATAGCTGTTCTTCATGTGAAATTAACATAATCAAGGTTGATTCTATCCTTTTGTTCCTCAATGCCTTCATATTTTGAACACACACTGCGAACATTAAAAAACAGTGCTATTAATTTAAACTGGGATTGAGTCACTTATAGCCTCTGTTATCCTCTTTCAAGGCAGTATTTATTCTTCAGTTGCCAAAGCTATCAGGAAAGTTTCAGAAGCTAGACACCAAAAGCTGAAATCAGCAGGACAGGCAGCATCTCTGGAGAGAAGGAATGGGGGACTTTTCGGGTTCACCAGACTGATTCCTGGGATGTCAGGACTTTCAAATGAAGAATGACTGGATAGACTCGGCTTGTACTCGCTAGAATTTTGAACATTGAGGGGGGATCTTATAGAAACGTACAAAATTCTTAAGGGGTTGGACAGGCTAGATGCAGGAAGATTGTTCCCGATGTTGGGGGAAGTCCAGAACAAGGGGTCACAGTTTAAGGATAAGAGGGAAGTCTTTTAGGACCGAGATGAGAAAATCATTTTTTACACAGAGAGTGGTGAATCTGTGGAATTCTCTACCACAGAAGGTAGTTGAGGCCACAGTTCATTGGCTATATTTAACAGGGAGTTAGATGTGGCCCTTGTGGCTAAAGGGATCAGGGGGTATGGAGAGAAGGCAGGGATGGGATACAAAGTTGGATGATCAGCCATGATCATATCAAATGACGGTGCAGGCTCGAAGGGCCGAATGGCCTACTCCTGCACCTATTGTCTATGTTTCTATGACCCTTCTTCTGAAGGGCCCTTCTGAAGGAGGGTCTCGACCTGAAACGTCACCCATTCCTTCTCTCCAGAGATGCTGCCAGTCCTGCTGATTTACTCCAGCCTTTTGCGTCTATCTTCGGTTTAAAGAAGCATCTACAGTTCCCTCCTGAGTTTCAAAGGAAGGACTTTAGCTCACTCATGCACTGAAGACACGCAGGACCTTGTCACAGCTCTCTGGGATGCTTCATGGCAGAAATGCACCAGGGTTAAGTAATTATCAGAGCAGGCCAGTGCTAGTAAAATCACTGTTTCCACTTCCATTATTGATAAATTACCTCAGATAATTGATCTTCTCTAAAAGAGTAGTTGAGTCATAGCAGGCCCGTACGAAGCTTTGCAAAAAGGAGGGTAGCATGACAGGATTACAAAAATTTGAATGTGACATAATGTGTGCGCTGCGCACATCACGAGTGTGAAGTGTGAAGTCCCTCAATGCCGGAAGCTCAGGGGTTTTAGATGCTCTGATGCATTCTGAGCCTTATTTTGGAGCATTTCGAGCCAAATTTATGACCAATATTTCAGAAATTATCAGGAATCTGAGAGGTAGCTTTTTCACACAAAGGATGGTGGGTGTATGGAATGAGCTGCCAGAGGAGGTGGTTAAGGCTGGGACTATCCTAATGTTTAAGAAACATTTGAACATGTGCATGGATCTTATAGAAACTTACAAAATTCTTAAGGGGTTGGACAGGCTAGACCAGTGGTTCCCAACCTTTTTTTGGCCATGCCCCACCTAATCACCTCTAAAATCCTGATGCCCCCCCCCCCCATGTGGTGATATATAATTCTTATAATTTAAAAAGTGAACTCCATTTCAGCAGAAGAAGCTTAAAACGCCAATACCTTGGTTGTAATAACTACACAATAAAGACCTTTTTTACCCCAAAAAAATTATTTACTCAAAATAACATCTGAAACATAAACTACATATGTTTACCTGATGGAAAATCCTAAAAAATAAAAATCGAAAATTTGGACCCAGACCTCAGTCGCGCTCAATTGCCCCCCCCCTAAAAATCAAATTGCCCCCATGTGGGGCGTACACCCCACGTTGGGAACCACTGAGCTAGATGCAGGAAGATTGTTCCCGATGTTGGGGAAGTCCAGGACAAGGGGTCACAGTTTAAGGATAAGGGGGAAATCTTTTAGGACCGAGATGAGAAAAACATTTTGTACACGTAGAGTGGTGAATCTGTGGAATTCTCTGCCACAGAAGGTAGTTGAGGCCAGTTCATTGGCTATATTTAAGAGGGAGTTAGATGTGGCCCTTGTGGCTAAAGAGATCAAGGGGTATGGAGAGAAGGCAGATATGGGATATTGATTTGGCTGATCAGCCATGATCATATTGAATGGCGGTGCAGGCTCGAAGGGCCAAATGGCCTACTCCAGCACCTATTTTCTATGTTTCTATGTTTCTATGGATAGGCCAGGTTTAGATGGATATGGGCCAAACGCGTGTGAGTGGGACATGTTGGTCGGTGTGGGCAAGTTGGGCTGAAGGGCCTGTTTCCACATTGCATCATTCTATGACTAAATAATCAGAGAAAGATTTATGGGTGAAAAGAAACATAGGAAAGGATGGGGTAGAGAGTGGGCTTGGGCAGATGGGTGAAGGGAAAATAGTCACAGAGTGCTGGAGTAACTCAGTGGGTCAGCCAGCATCTCTGGAGAACATGGGTAGGTGACATGTCGCAGAGTGCTGGTGTAACTCAGTGGGTCAGGCAGCATCTCTGGAGAACATGGATAGGTGACATGTCACAGAGTGCTGGTGTAACTCAGTGGGTCAGGCAGCATCTCTGGAGATTATATTTCGGGTCAAGAACCTCCTTCAGTAATATTCATGATGTGACATACATAGACATTCCTGAATGTTACCCAAACCATCGTGAGCTACTTTGTGACGATGCTTGCCCTCTCCTATAACGTCTCTGCTGCCTTGGGTGGTAGGACAGGACACAAGCTTTGGGACACGGTGTGAAGCTGTTGCCGTCGTTCCCAGCCTGGTAAAAACCTCGATGGAGTGGATGTGGACAGGTTGTTTCCACTAGTGGGAGAGTCTAGAACCAGTGGCCACAGCCTCGGAATTAAAAGACATTCCTTTCGGAAGGAGCTGAGCAAAGAGGTCCTTCTGCAGTTGTACAGAGCTCTGGTGAGATCACACCTGGAGTATTGTGCGCAGTTTTGGCCCCCTATTTTGAGGAAGGACATTCTTGTCATTGAGGGAGTGCAGCGTAGGTTTACAAGGTTAATTCCCAGCATGGTGGGACTGTCATATGCTGAGACAATGGAGCAGCTGGGCTTGTACACTCTGGAGTTTAGGATGAGAGGGGATCTCATTGAATCATATAAGATTGTTAAGGGCTTGGACACACTAGAAGCAGGAAACATGTTCCCGATGTTGGGGGAGTCCAGAACCAAGGCCCATACGCTGTGCCCTCTATCAACAATGTTGTTTGCTTCCACCACCAGAATATAGCTCATTTTCAGTCCTACCTCAGATCACCTGTTTCTGAAGCCCACTGTTTGTTAGCTCCACACTTGACAATCCTGTCTGTTCCCTGGCCAATATCCCAAAGTGCATCCTCTATGTGCTTGAGTTCACCCCCCTGCTCATGTCATTACTCTTACCCATCACCACTCTCTTAATAAAAACAGATTTTACAATTCTCAACTTTGTTTCCATATTGATCAGTATATTGTCAGATTTGGGATGCCATGGAAAAGCAGTAGAAGTTTAGTTTAATTAATTTATTGTTACATGTACTGAGGTACAGTGAAAAGCTTTTGTTGCATGCTTTCCAGTCAGCAGAAAGACAATCCATGATAATAATCGAGCCATCTTGGCAGGACAAATCAAAATAGGATGTACATGGTAAATGGTAGCGAATTGAGTAATGCCGTTGAACAGAGGGATCTAGGAATAACTGTGCACAGTTCCCTGAAAGTGGAATCTCATATAGATAGGGTGGTAAAGAAAGCTTTTGGTATGCTAGCCTTTATAAATCAGAGCATTGAGTATAGAAGTTGGGATGTAATGTTAAAATTGTACAAGGCATTGGTGAGGCCAATTCTGGAGTATGGTGTACAATTTTGGTCGCCTAATTATAGGAAGGATGTCAACAAAATAGAGAGAGTACAGAGGAGATTTACTAGAATGTTGCCTGGGTTTCAGCAACTAAGTTACAGCAAAGGTTGAATAAGTTAGGTCTTTATTCTCTGGAGCCCAGAAGGTTAAGGGGGGACTTGATAGAGGTTTTTAAAATGATGAGAGGGATAGACAGAGTTGATGTGGATAAGCTTTTCCCATTGAGAGTAGGGACGATTCAAACAAGAGGACATGACTTCAGAATTAAGGGACTGAAGTTTAGGGGTAAGATGAGGGGGAACTTCTTTACTCAGAGAGTGGTAGCTGTGTGGAATGAGCATCCAGTGGAAGTGGTGGAGGCAGGTTTGATTTTATCATTTAAAAATAAATTGGATAGGTATATGGATGGGAAAGGAATGGAGGGTTATGGTCTGAGTGCAGGTAGATGGGACTAGGGAAAATACGTGTTCGGCACGGACTTGTAAGGCCGAGATGGCCTGTTTCCGTGCTGTAATTGTTATATGGTTATACATGGTTATTTACAGTATGGAATAAGGGAATAATGTTTAGTGCAAGGTAAAGCCAGCAAAGTCCGATCAAGGATAGTCCGAGTGTCACCAATGAGGTAGATAGTAGTTCAGGACTGCTCTCTAGTTGTGATAGAATGATTCAGTTGCCAGATAACAGCTGGGAAGTAACTGGCCCTGAATCTGGAGGTGTGCGTTTTCACACTTCTGTGCCTCTTGCCTGATGGGAGAAGGGAGAAGAGGGAATGGCCAGGGTGCGACTCATCTTTGATTATGCTGCTGGCCTTGCTGAGGCAGTGTAGGGTATAAATGATGTAATTGGAAGGAAGGTTAGTGTGTGCGATGGGCTGGGCTGCGTCCACAATTTGCTGCAATTTATTACGGTATTAAATGGCAAGACCCCAGCTGGCAAGGCTCCACCTGGAGTACTGTACACAATTTTACACACCTTGCTATAGGAAGGACGTTATTAAACTGGAAAGGATTCTAAAAAGATCTAGAAGGATGTTACCTGGACTGGAGGATTTTTGAATTATGAGAGGCTTGCTAGACAGGGAGACACAAGAGATTGCAGATGCTGAAATCTTGAACAAAAAACAAAGTGGACAAGGGCCCTGACTCGAAATGTCATCTATCCTTCTCCCTCCACAGATGCTGCCTGACCCGTTGAGTTCCTCCAGCACTTTATTTTTGGATTGGGAAGGTCTTTTTTTTTTGTTTTATTGTCAAAGGCTGAGAGATAATTTTAACAAGGGGCATATACAAGACATAGAGACAGTTTTGTTCCTTGGGAAGGGAAGTCTAAAAGGGAGAATAGAGGGAAGAGGTTTATAGTTAGAAAGGAAAACAATTCAAAGGTACCTGAGGAGCAGCTTTTTCACTCAGAAGGTAGTGCCTCCATGGAATGAGGTGTCAGAGGAATCGATAGAGGCAAGTTTGATTACTACATTTGACAGCATCTAGGAGCCAGGTTTGGAGAGATATGGACCAAACGCAGGCAGATTGGACTAGCGTAGCTGGGACATATTGGTCGGTGTGGGCCGAAGGACCTGTTTCAACACTGTATAACTCTATGACTCTATGACTCTGTGACTTGCCCATGGGAAGGTCAACCGCGTACATGAACTGAGGGCAAGTGATCTTCCTCATGGTCCGCAGGTAGTGTCACAATGGTGCAAGCTGTTCTCCCATCCCTGCACAGGTTTTACAAGGCCAGGGAATCCCATCCCATGGGCAATACATTAGAAATTCTACCCATTACCCATTGTGATCAGCCATGATCATATTGAATGGTGGTGCTGGCACAAAGGGCCGAATGGCCTCCTCCTGCACCTAGTTTCCATGTTTCTATGTTCACCATGTTCAAATTCCATAGGAACTCTTGTTATAATAGCAAGTCATTTGACACCCTATGAAGGGACCTCATGATGTACACCAGATGGTTGAGGGGAACTAATTAGTGAATCTTTCCTCGGCTCATTGGAATATGAAAAGCGTCGAGTTTAGCTGATAACACAGGGAAGGGATGTGGTAATGGAATCCTGGTGTTCTGTGTTTGGATTTTCTTTGAAGTTTAGAATCAGACCATTTCCAGCACCCTCCTGTGTTGGCAGCAGTTCAGTCCCTTGGTGAATCTGCAGTTAATCAATTTATTCTCCCAGTGCTTTGGGAGAGGCCCTGTTTGCCATGAAGGCCCAGTGGCAGCCTGGCAAGAACTTACACTGTCATTTAAATTCTGCTTCTGGTTTTGTTACATTACACTGATACTCAGCTCACCAATTAGGTTGGTATTCTATAGGCGTTGAGAGGAGGCCTGTAGAATACAAACCTTGAACTCAGCAGTGTTATTGATTTTTAAAAAAGGATCAATACAAAGTTATTAACTTTTTTTCATTTCCAAATATTTAGTTGGCTGGGGTTGAGGATGCATTTGTGGGTATAGTTATTGCATCTAATCTATGCAGATTGCTAATTACATTTGATTGTTCTCCAAGCAAACTAGCATAGATGGAGCATTTTGGTTAGCATCGACCAGTTGGGCCGAAGGACCTGTTTCTGTGCTGTGACCTATCATTTAAACATGTTCATACAGTGTGGAAACAGGCCCTTCATCCCAACTTGCCCACACCGGCCAACATGTCCCAACTGCACTAGTCCCACCTTCCCACATTTGGTCCTTATCCATCCAAATCTGTTCTATCCATGTACCTGTCAGTTTCTTAGAAACATAGAAACACAGAAAATAGGTGCAGGAGTAGGCCATTCGGCCCTTCGAGCCTGCACCACCATTCAATATGATCATGGCTGATCATCCAACTCAGTATCCTGTACCTGCCTTCTCTCCATGCCCCTTGATCCCTTTAGCCACAAGGGCCACATCTAACTCCCTCTTAAATATAGCCAATGAACTGGCCTCAACTACCCTCTGTGGCAGAGAATTCCAGAGATTCACCACTCTCTGTGTGAAAAATTTTTTCCTCATATCGGTCCTAAAAGACTATCCCCCTTATCCTTAAATTGTGACCCTTTGTTCTGGACTTCCCCAACATCGGGAACAATCTTCCTGCACCTAGCCTGTCCAACCCCTTAAATGTTGGGATAGTCCCAGCCTCAACTACCTCCTCTGGCATCTTGTTCCATACACCCACCATCCTTTGTGTGAAAATGTTACCCCTCAGATCCCTATTAAATCTTTTCCCCTTCACCTGGAATCTTTTCCCCTTCAGCTTAAACTTCATCTGCCATTTCTCAACCCATTGGCCTTGTTGATTAAGATGCTGCTGAAAGATTTTTCCCACAGTTCCCACAGGAGCTGGCCTGCTTATGGGAAGGCCAATAGCATATGTGAACTGAGGCGAAGTGCTGTTCCTTGTGCAAGCACTCAGCTAATGTGAATAAGTAACGCACTGTAGTGCTACAAAGCTACAAAACTATAATTTGCACACTGGTATTTTTCTCTTTGTACTTGTGTACAGTTTGATTATGTGCAGTATTATCTGATTTAATTGGCTAACCCACAAACAAAAACCTTTCATTATATCTAGGTCCACGCAACAACAATAAACTAATCCCAATACCAAACATGCCAAACATAATTAGTTTCTGCCTCATTCCTTGTTTTTCTTTCTCCTTCAACAATATAGCTATGGTTGTGAACCTATTCCACTGCGCGTTAAAAAAAATTCCAGTTGGACCCACTTTCTCCCTGGAACTTTGGAAATTCCTTTATAGAAACATAGAAATTAGGTGCAGGAGTAGGCCATTCGGCCCTTCGAGCCTGCACCGCCATTCAATATGATCATGGCTGATCATCCAACTCAGTATCCCGTACCTGCCTTCTCTCCATACCCTCTGATCCCCTTAGCCACAAGGGCCACATCTAACTCCCTCTTAAATATAGCCAATGAACTGGCCTCGACTACCCTCTGCAGCAGAGGGTTCCAGAGATTCACCACTCTCTGTGTGAAAAAAGTTCTTCTCATCTCGGTTTTAAAGGATTTCCCCCTTATCCTTAAGCTGTGACCCCTTGTCCTGGACTTCCCCAACATCGGGAACAATCTTCCTGCATCTAGCCTGTCCAACCCCTTAAGAATTTTGTAAGTTTCTATAAGATCCCCCATCAATCTCCTAAATTCTAGAGAGTATAAGCCGAGTCTATCCAGTCTTTCTTCATAAGACAGTCCTGACATCCCAGGAATCAGTCTGGTGAACCTTCTCTGCACTCCCTCTATGGCAATAATGTCCTTCCTCAGATTTATTTTCGGGTATTTTCCCCCACTATCAAATGAAAGGTGCAATTGAATCTTTCAACATGGGTGGCGCAGAGAAGCAATGGTAGAGTTGCTCTGCCTCACAGCACCAGAGACCCGGGTTCGATCCTGACAGTGCTGTCTGTGTGGAGTTTGTGTGTTCTCCCTGTGAGCACGTGGGTTTTCTCCTGAAGATCCGGTTTCCGCCCACATTTCAAAGACGTGCAGGTGCATCAGCCGTTCCTCGTGTCAACATCTTCCATTTGTTCTATTCACGTGTGGAGACCAGACTTGGACAGCTTATACGCTGTTGCAAAAAACAGTATTTTTTAACAATTCTCCTGGGTATTATCAATACCAGTTCCTAGCCAAGGAGCTAGGGGATCATGATGGATCGCCATAACACAAACGTTCAGCTGCAACTGTGCCCACTTTAGGAAAATGTGAGGGCTTTGGAGAGAGTACATAAGGGGTTTATCAAAATGATTTTGGGTCGTGAGACTTGTTGAAAACTAGAGAAGCCGGGTGCTTCTCCTTGGATTGGTGGTGTTTGGGAAGAGACCTAAACGAGGTATTTAAAATTGTGATGGTATAGACAAAATATATAGAAATAAACTGTTCCCAGACACAGTAGAGAATAAGGTGAAAGACAAATGAACCAAGAGCAATGTTATTTTACTTGTGAAGTAATTATGATACAGAATGCACTGCCAGGTGGTACTGGAGATAGATCCAATTGTCAAATTCCAAAAGACGTGGATAAGATATATGAAAAAAATGAAGAAAAAAAAAAAACAGGAGAAAGGATGCAGCTGTTGAGGGGGGAGGAGGAATAAAGCCAGGGGCTGGATTTTTCTTGCACAGAACTGGTAGGGAGCCAATGGCCCATTTTTGTTGCATTTGAGCCTTTATTTAACAATGTGAGAGAATGTGGTGATTAGTTTCTCATCCCACTGACCTGCTTTTTAAAACATTTCCAAACTGTGTATTAGAAACATGGAAACATAGAAAATAGGTGCAGGAGTAGACCATTCGGCCCTTCGAGCCTGCAACGCCATTCAATATGATCATGGCTGATCATCCAACTCAGTATCCTGTACCTGCCTTCTCTCCATACCCCCTGATCCCTTTAGCCACAAGGGCCACATCTAACTCCCTCTTAAATATAGCCAATGAACTGTGGCCTCAACTACCTTCTGTGGCTGAGAATTCCACAGAATTCTTGATGTTAATCAACCTTCAGATAATGGAGCAAGTCAGAGCAACAATGTAGCTGAGCTAGTGTGTGTTTGCTCCATCCCAGTAAACTAGAGACTGTGGAGTTATCCTTTATCTAGAATATTAAATAAGCTTTTCTTTCCCAAAAAGACCCAATCAATTTAAAAAATATTCGCTCCATTCTTTGTGTACAAAAAATTCCCTTTTGAAGGGGCTGTCCCAGTTGGGTGACTTAATCCGTGAGCTCTGGCGAGTTTGCCCTCGACACACTCACAGCATGGTCGACACGAAGTCTGAGGAGGTTTTTGTAACTCTCCTTCATGCTCGCGAGTAGTCCCCACGTACTCGAGGCCTCGTCTAGGTTGTGGTGTATTTTCCAACATGTTGAAAAATGCCCACGACTAAAAATAGGTCGCCATGGAAAAAATCGATACTTTTTTTACTCGTAGGTTTAGTTGTAGTAAGTCGGCATGTTAGTCGTAGGTAATCAAGGGTAGTCGAAGGTAGTCTTCATCATAGTCGAAGGGAGGTCGATGGAGATCGAAGGAGGTCATCTTCACTCTCCACTATTCGGTGTCCAATTTTCCCGAAGTTTGGTCGAAGCTAGTCTTCAACATAGGCGAAGGAGGTCTTCAACATAGTCAAAGGAGGTCTTCAACATGACATTTTTTCAAACTCTCCTAAACACTTCTAAACTCACCAATTAGGTTACTCAAGTGGGACAGCCCCTTAAATATATAAAAATGCAGTTTGGCATACGTTATGGTTGTGGACTGGTGATAAATGAGTAAATGGGATAGATTTATCAGAGAGCTAGAAAGAAAAGATTGCAGATAGATTTGTTCCCATGTCATGTGTGTCTGAAGAAGGGTCTCGACCCGAAACGTCACACATTCCTTCACCCCAGATATGCTGCCTGTCCTGCTGAGTTACTCCATCTTTTTGTTCAAGTTCATGTTCCCGTTTATTGTCACTTAACCATCTAAGGTTCAGTGAAATGTGATTTACCAGACAGCCATACTAAGTGATAAGAACACAATATACACTGAGATACATACGCCAGCTTTTTGTGTCTATCTTCATCTTAAATCCATTGATTCGGAAAAGTTATAAAATTGTTAGTAGTCTTAACAGCTGTTACATCATAAAACATCAGTGAATGAAAATTCTGGTTTTGAAAAAGACTAACATCTGTTGATGTTATGTTTATTGTGGTTGCGAAGTCCAAGTAAAAGGAGGAGCAGAAAATAGCACTTTGTGTTCTAGTTCACATTTGCTGGCTAATGGGCTCTGCTCTGCACTGCACTGTTACTGCTCACTTCACATGACTTCAGTACTGAGCACCGAGTGTGTAACAGTCGAGTTCCTCTTGCCCCAGACTAGATAGACATACATGACAAAAGGTACACAAAAAAGCTGGAGAAACTCAGCGGGTGCAGCAGCATCTGTGGAGCGAAGGAAATAGGCGACGTTTTGGGCTGAAACCCTTCTTCAGACTGAGGGGTTGAGGGGGGGGGGGGGGAGAAGGAAGGAAAAGGGGAGGAGGAGGAGCCCGAGGGCGGGCGGATGGGAGGGATGGGAGGAGACAGCTCGAGGGTTAAGGAAGGGGAGGAGACAGCAAGGGCTAGCAAAATTGGGAGAATTCAACGTTTATGCCATCCAGATGCAAGCAACCCAGGCGGAATATGAGGTGCTGTTCCTCCAATTTCCGGTGCTGCTCGCTGTGGCCATGGAGGAGACCCAGGACAGAGAGGTCGGAGGCGGAGTGGGAGGGGGAGTTGAAGTGCTGAGCCACCGGGAGGTCAGCTTGGTTATTGCGGACCGAGCGGAGGTGTTCGGCGAAACGATCGCCCAACCTCCGCTTGGTATCACTGATATAGATCTGCTGACATCTAGAGCAGCGGACGCAATAGATGAGGTTGGAAGAGATGCAGGTGAACCTCTGTCGCACCTGGAACGATTGCTTGGGTCCTTGAACGGAGTCCAGGGGGGTCAGATGCAACACTTGTCCCTTTACCACCCCCCTCGACTCCGTTCAAGGACCCAAGCAATCGTCAGTCCCCCTGCTGTCTCCTCCCATCCCCCAGCCTTCGGGCTCCTCCTCCTTTTTCCTTTCTTGTCCCCGCCCACCCCCGCCCCCGATCAGTCTGAAGAAGGGTTTCGGCCCGAAACGTTGCCTATTTCCTTCGCTCCATAGATGCTGCTGCACCCGCTGAGTTTCTCCAGCTTTTTTGTGTTACTTCGATTCTCCAGCATCTGCAGTTCCTTCTTAAACACATACATGACAAAAGAGCTGTTTACAATGATGTCATCGAGTCTGCGATAGACCTAGACCTGAGGCAATGAATCATCATCTCAAATCCAGCTGATTCACCCAACCCACTCAATTTATTTATGAATCAGGCTTTATAGATAATTTACCATTTGCAAATATTCCAGTTCCTTTACTTGAGACAGATGATGAGACAATGTTAACTAGAAACATCAAGCAACATGAGGGAAAGATTCTAGCCTTAAACTTGCCTTTAATTTTGTGTGGCAGCAATGATTGCAACAGAGCACAAATCACAATTAACATGTAAACACATAGATACATAGAAACATAGAAAATAGGTGCAGGAGTAGGCCATTCGGCCCTTCGAGCCTGCACCGCCATTCAATATGATCATGGCTGATCATCCAACTCAGTATCCCGTACCTGCCTTCTCTCCATACCCCCTGATCCCCTTAGCCATAAGGGCCACATCTAACTCCCTCTTAAATATAGCCAATGAACTGGCCTCAACTACCCTCTGTGGCAGAGAGTTCCAGAGATTCACCACTCTCTGCGTGAAAAAAGTTCTTCTCATCTCGGTTTTAAAGGATTTCCCCTTTATCCTTAAGCTGTGACCCCTTGTCCTGGACTTCCCTAACATCGGGAACAATCTTCCTGCATCTAGCCTGTCCAACCCCTTAAGAATTTTGTAAGTTTCTATAAGATCCCCTCTCAATCTTCTAAATTCTAGAGAGTATAAACCAAGTCTATCCAGTCTTTCTTCATAAGACAGTCCTAACATCCCAGGAATCAGTCTGGTGAACCGTCTCTGCACTCCCTCTATGGCAATAATGTCCTTCCTCAGATTTGGAGACCAAAACTGTACGCAATACTCCAGGTGTGGTCTCACCAAGACCCTGTACAACTGCAGTAGAACCTCTCTGCTCCTATACTCAAATCCTTTTGCAATGAAAGCTAACATACCATTCGCTTTCTTTACTGCCTGCTGCACCTGCATGCCTACCTTCAACGACTGGTGTACCATGACACCCAGGTCTCGCTGCATCTCCCCCTTTCCCAATCGGCCACCATTTAGATAATAGTCTCCTTTCCTGTTTTTGCCACCAAAATGGATAACCTCACACTTATCCACATTATACTGCATCTGCCAAACATTTGCCCACTCACCCAGCCTATCCAAGTCACCTTGCAGTCTCCTAGCATCCTCCTCACAGCTAACACTGCCCCCCAGCTTAGTGTCATCCGCAAACTTGGAGATATTGCCTTCAATTCCCTCATCCAGATCATTAATATATATTGTAAATAGCTGGGGTCCCAGTACTGAGCCTTGGGGTACCCCACTAGTCACTGCCTGCCATTGTGAAAAGGACCCGTTTACTCCTACTCTTTGCTTCCTGTTTGCCAGCCAGTTCTCTATCCACATCAATACTGAACCCCCAATGCCTTGTGCTTTAAGTTTGTATACTAATTTCTTATGTGGGACCTTGTCGAAAGCCTTCTGGAAGTCCAGATACACCACATCCACTGGTTCTCCCCTATCCACGCTACTAGTTACATCCTCGAAAAATGCTATAAGATTCGTCAGACATGATTTACCTTTCGTAAATCCATGCTGACTTGGTCCAATGATTTCACCACTTTCCAAATGTGCTGCTATCCCATCTTTAATAACTGACTCTAGCAGTTTCCCCACTACCGATGTTAGACTAACTGGTCTGTAATTCCCCATTTTCTCTCTCCCTCCCTTCTTAAAAAGTGGGGTTACGTTTGCTACCCGCCAATCTTCAGGAACTACTCCAGAATCTAAAGAGTTTTGAAAGATTATTGCTAATGCATCCACTATTTCTGGAGCTACTTCCTTAAGTACTCTGGGATGCAGCCTATCTGGCCCTGGGGATTTATCGGCCTTTAATCCATTCAATTTACCCAACACCACTTCCCGGCTAACCTGGATTTCACTCAATTCCTCCAACTCCTTTGACCCGCGGTCCCCTGCTATTTCCGGCAAATTATTTATGTCTTCCTTAGTGAAGACGGAACCAAAGTAGTTATTCAATTGGTCCGCCATATCCTTGTTCCCCATGATCAACTCCCCTGTTTCTGACTGCAAGGGACCTACATTTGTTTTAACTAATCTCTTTCTTTTCACATATCACATACAGACCTTTATTTGCCAGCACAGCACAATTAGTAGTTGTCACAAATTCAGAGTACTCATTAGGAAATGCTGTAACCCCTCCTGCATGTGAACAAAGAAGGAACAGATATTTAATGACACTGGATAATATAATCAGTAGGAACACATGAACCAGGCTACATCTCTTGCATCTCACAATCAGATTCATAGCCACAGTGGCATCAGATGCCATTGTCTCAGCTAGTCAGCTTGAAATAAATATTGAGAGTTTAGGGGTTATAACTACTGGGAAAGACTAAAGAGGCGGGAGGTCTTTTCTGTAGGAAGGGAAATTTGAAGGTCCCTGTCTCTCTCGGTCTATCTTTGTGTCTCTCTCAGCCTCTGAATCTTTTTATCTCCATCGGTGAGTGATTCAAGATTCTGGATTCAAGAGATTTTATTGTCATGTCATAGAAACATAGAAACA
Source organism: Leucoraja erinaceus (assembly GCF_028641065.1). Lineage (NCBI taxonomy): Eukaryota > Metazoa > Chordata > Chondrichthyes > Rajiformes > Rajidae > Leucoraja > Leucoraja erinaceus. The sequence continues at coordinate 2,130,694 of NC_073378.1, forward strand.
TAGCAAATAGGTGCAGGAGTAGGCCATTCGGCCCTTCGAGCCTGCACCGCCATTCAATATGATCATGGCTAATCATCCAACTCAGTATCCTGTACCTGCCTTCTCTCCATACCCCCTGATCCCTTTAGCCACAAGGGCCACATCTAACTCCCTCTTAAATATAGCCAATGAACTGGCCTCAACTACCTTCTGTGGCAGAGAATTCCAGGGATTCACCACTCTCCGTGTGAAAAATGTTTTCCTCATCTCGGTCCTAATGGAATTCCCTCTTATCCTTAAACTGTGACCCCTTGTCCTGGACTTCCCCAACATCGGGAACAATCTTCCTGCTATCTAGCCTGTCCAACCCCTTAAGAATTTTGTAAGTTTCTATAAGATCCCCCCTCAATCTTCTAAATATTCTGTCCTTGATAGGACAATGAAATTCTTGCTTTGCTTCAGCACAACAGAACATAGTAGGCATTGACTACAGAACAGATCAGTGTGTCCATATACCATTATATAAATATATACACACATGAATAAATAAACTGATCAAGTGCAAATAACAGATAATGGGCTATTAATGTTCAGAGTTTTGTCAGAGCCAGGTTTAATAGCCTGATGGCTGTGGGGAAGTAGCTATTCCTGAACCTGGATGTTGCAGTCTTCAGGCTCCTGTACCTTCTACCTGAAGGTAGCAGGGAGATGAGTGTGTGGCCAGGATGGTGTGGGTCTTTGATGATACTGCCAGCCTTTTTGAGGCAGCGACTGCGATAAATCCCCTCGATGGAAGGAAGGTCCAAGCCGGTGATGGACTGGGCAGTGTTTACTACTTTTTGTAGTCTTTTCCTCTCCAGGGCACTCAGGTTGCCGAACCAAGCCATGTGTGTGTGTGTGTGTGTGTGTGTGTGTGTGTGTGTGTCTCGCTCTCTGCCTTTCTCCCTATGACAGAATACATATTGCCTAGATGAAAACCCAAGGGGGAACGGTGATTGTCTTGGATGAAGTGAGGTGGGACAAGGCACAGCATTTGAAATAAATGGCTCTTGTTGTCAGGAGGTTCCATGTGATTCTTTGACCTTCCTTTGCAATTCAAAACACGATGACATTGGCTATTTTTTCCCATTTGTTTATAACACAAAATATTTGCAGTAAGGAACTGCAGATGCTGGTTTACACAGAACATTGACATAAAATGCTGGAGTAACTCAGCGGGTCAGGCAGCATCTCTGGAGAAAGAGAATAGGTGATGTTTTGGGTTGAGACCCTTCTTCAGACTGAGAGTTGGGAGTAGGAAACTAGAGGTATGAAAAGGGCGGCACGGTGGCACAGCGGTAGAGTTGCTACCTCACATCGCCAGGGACCCGTGTTTGATCCTGACTACGGGTGCTGTCTGTGTGGAGTATGTACGTTCTCCCCATGACCTGTGTAGGTTTTCTCCAGGATCTCCAGTTTCCTCCCACACTCCAAAGACCTACAGGCTTGAAGGTTAACTGGCTTTATATAAATGGAAAAATTGTCCATCGTATGTAGTAGGGTGTTAATGTGTGGTGATCGCTGGTCAGCATGGACTCGATGGGCCAAAGGGCCTGTTTCTGTACTGTATCTCTAAACTAAACTCAACTAGAAGATAAAAAGAACAAGTGAATGAAAGGTATGAAAAGACCAAATCAAAACCGGCAACGATGATCAAGGAAAGGAGGAGCGCACTGCTCCATTGGCTGTGGAAAAGGTGATAACAAGTAAGTAAGTAAGTTTATTGGCCAGGTATTCACATACAAGGAATTTGCCTTGGTGCTCCGCCCACAAGCAACAACATGGCAACATAACAAGTGGATACAAACAATGAAACTGAGCAGGACGACAATGAAACTAGTAGGATGACTACGTTGGGGGAGGGATGGAGAAAGAGGGAATGCCACGGTCACTTCAAATTAAGGTCTCGACCCAAAACACCTCCTGCTCCTTTTCCCCAGAGATGCTGCCTCACCCACTGAGTCACTGCAGCATTTCGAGCCAACATTTCAAATTGAAGAGTCATCTTCAGTACTGAAAATAAGACAATGGAAGCTTGCAAAGGTGCAGAGGGAGGGGGTGAGTGTGGGGCTGGGGATAGGAGTGTTATCCTGTCTCTGATGGAGTAACTCTGGGGCGACCAATTCTTCATTCCAAGAAGCTCCACCCTCTTCAATCCTTCCTGGTAGTCAATGATTTCTGAGTTATGATGCCATACGGGAAAGTCTGCATTTGGTTGGGAATTAGTCCAAGAATTAAGGAAATGTGGTTTATGCACTTAGGTCCTTTGAATATTTGTGAAAACAAGAATATACAAACAATGGTTATATAATGAAACTGGAATAACCCATGCAAAGATCTGGACATCCCTAATGGATTTCTGATTGAAATGAGCAAATTAATAAAATCCCTGGCTATTGTGCCCATGATGCCAGAGTAACAGTTTATTTGTGAATGATATCTCGTAATTATTCAAGCAAGATTATCAAATTTAACTTTAGTTAGTTTAGTTTTAGAGAAACGGGTCCGTCAGTCCAGCGAGTCCGCGCCGACCAGCGATCCCCGCCCACTAACACACAGGGGACAATTTACAATTTTACCAAGACAATTAGCCTGCTATTCTCTATGTCTTTCGAGTGTGGGAGGAAACCGGAGCTCCCAGAGAAAACCCACGCAGTACACAGGGAGAACATACAAGAACAGACAGCACCAGCATCCAGGATCCAACCCGTGTCTCTGAAGCAGTCAGGCAGCAGCCCCACTGCTACGCCACCATGCCGCCCAAAAATGGCATCTTATCTGTATATTTCACTGGACCTAGGGAGATCTCTTAATATCAGATGTATTATGTGGTAAGGACAGGTACTCAGCATCTAACAGTGTCTTTATTCTTCTGTAAAATGTCAGGTACAGTGAACAGGTTTGGTGATGTAATTCGTCAGGTCAATGAAGATGTGTTTTCAAGAATGTTTGATGAATCTATGCAATACTTACATAAATCATAGCCTAGAAAACCCAATGCGTTGTGTAGAAGGGGGTCAGTGTAAGTTGATGGGTTTGTACATTAATCATTCAAGCAGGAGGCAAATGTATTCTGCAGTTACCTGTGTATTTTGGTGGGGGAAAAAACTTTACTTAAATGGGCTATTGATTTGTTTAGAATCTGTTCTCTTTTTTAATTAAATGTTGTTCTGCAAGTTAACAGACCTGTGATTCAGCAGAGCCTGTGATTATTGCAATGTATATTTTGAAATTATTATTGACATGAGGATTATTCTTTGCATGATGGTCTGTTGATGCAAGGAATATTTTCAATTGCGGAGTAGTTGCATCTTTGCAAGAAAAATTCCAAGTTCAGTTCCGTTTCAGTTTCAACGATTTGAATTGAAGGACAGCACATATTCCTTGAAGGTCGAGTCACGGGAAGATAAGGTGGTCAAAAAAGCTTTTGGTACATTGGCCTTCATCAGTCAAAGTATTGAGTATAGAAGTTGGGAGGTCATGTTACAGTTGTATAAGTCATTGGTGAGACCACATTTAGAATATTGTGTTCAGTTCTGAGCACCATGTTATAGGAAAGATGTTGTCAAGCTTGAAAGGGTTCAGAAAAGAATTACGAGGATGTTGCCAGGACTAGAGGGTGTGAGCTGTAGGGGGAGGTTGAATAGGCTGGGTCTATTCCATGGAGAGCAGGAAGATGAGGGGTGATCTTATAGAGGTGTATAAAATCTTGAGAGTAATAGATTGGGTAGATGCCTACTTTTGCCCAGAGTAGGGGAATCGAGGACCAGAGGACATACGTTCAAGGTGAAGGGAAAAAGATTTAATAGAAATCTGAGAGGTTTGACTTTGTCAAGCAAAGGGTGGTGGGTGTATGGAACAAGCTGCCAGAGGAGGCAGGTGAGGGGGTGGCGGGTGTGGGGAAGGGCGGGTGTGGGGAAGGGGGGGGGTGGTTGAGGGCAAAGGGGGGGTGGGGGAAGGAGGGGGTAGTCATAGTCTGCACTCATGTAGCAGATCCCGAGCTTTTAGCCTCACACGGCAGATCCTGATCCCACTCCAGCTTCACTCAGAGGCTTCCGGTTCAACTCAGCCACTTTCGGCTGGTCTTGCTGGTTGCCGCAGAAGCACTCCGCGAGCTGCTCACACTCCATGGACTGCGCACTCCCCGTGGGCTGCACACACTGCGCACGCTGCTCAACACACTCCGCCCCTTCAGCGTTTTATTATCCTCGCCTCGTTATTCACAGCGGGTTCCGAAAGGGCCGTTTTATACGAATTTTAAACCTTCGTAACCTTTGTACTGTTTCACCGATCGGAACAAAACTTATTTGACTTGCAGCAGGGGAGAATGGTGAGTAAGGTGGCGAAAAACCGTAGCGCTATGGGGGATCGTTTTTGCGCAAAATTAAATACAATGGAGACCAGAAGTGGTCAAGATGAGAGTTTTAGTAATAGTACTAGACCAAGTGCAGACCAAGTTCGATACCCGAACGTGCTTCAGACCCCGGTTGGGAAAAATGTCAGCGTTTTTCGAGCAGAGCCGGGCGTCAGCAGCCGTTATGGTCGCTGGCCAGCAGGAGGCGACACAATGCTTCAGACCCCGAGTACAGAGTTATGGTGGGGGGGGGGGAGGATTTTATTTTAAAATGTGTACATAAAAATGTCCAAATGTTTTAAGGAGTGCACGAGTGAATGTAAAAGTGAATACGCTAGCGAAATGGAAAAAATCATGGAGTTTCAGCGTGTGGTTTTGGCGGACCAGGGAATCAAAGGCCGAATCTGACATCCACCCACACACACACAGTTTTAATAGTATATAGATCGATGATAGATGTAGATTGGATATTTTAATAAACATTTCTAGGTTTGGTCATCAGTTTAATGTATAGGTTTAGGTTTAATTTTTGCAGTTTGCATCTATCTGGTTCAAACAATTGGCTTCTCTCTCCCAGCAGGAAGGGAAGCTCTAATTCATTCCTCTACATGTGGCTTGGAAACCGGACTAATTTGCACCTGAGAGTGACAGTTTGGTTTTGCGATTATGAGCACCTCCCTATTGATTCAGGATAAATGGCTTCCTCGATGTTTGTTATGGATTGCAGGCCTTTCCAATTAAAGAAATTCCTTTTTGTGTATTGATTCATTGGCCTGCACAGTAGTTGGCATTTGGTAGACATTGAAGGTTTCTAAACCACAAACTCCACTAAAAACGCACTAATTAGCTTGAATATGCCATTTCCACAATTCTATCAACCTAATTGTCATTTTTGCCATTGGGATTGAACTCTATGCTCATTATTTATGTACACATACATAAGACACACCTGCTTCCTCATTTTCTGATTATAATAGGGAGGGACTCTTCAAAATTGTGAGAATGAATGAATGAATGAAAACTTTATGGTCTCATGTTACGAGTCACAGTGAAACACTTTGTTTTACATACCTAAGGTATGCAAAGAGTCACCACATAAAGGGCATGGACAATGTTACAACGTATCCCAGGCCAGGTCCTCCTTTGTTCCGCCCCCCTCCCCCACGCCAGGTCTTCCTTTGTCCTTCTCCCCACCCCGCCCCCTAATGGCAGTACCCCCATGCCAGGTCCGCCTTAGTTCCTGGCGGCACGCCGTCCGTCTCTCACGTCGCCCGTCCTTTGGCAGCCTAATCGACCGCCGCACTGACCTCCTCCACCAGGGCCCCTCCGAGGAACTGCCCATGGGCTCCATCGACCCATGAGACTCCACCAGCTCGCGAGGCTCCATTGGCCCGCGGGGTTCTGAGATTAGGAATATCGCTGAAATTTCTCCAGCAATATCCTGCAAATACTATAGTGGTAGTTGCTCCATGCAGTTCTTGTGACGAATCACATTATTTTCCCCAGGGTAGGGGTGTCTAAATCTCAATATAACCATATAACCATATAACAATTACAGCAAGGAAACAGGCCATCTCGACCCTTCTAGTCCGTGCCGAACACGTATTCTCCCCTAGTCCCATACACCTGGTACATCAATGGTATTGGATTAAGGCTCGAGGGGAAAGATATAAAGGAATGTGAAGGGACTTTTTCATACAGGGGGTGGTGTGTACCTGAAATGAGATGGCAAAATAAATAGTGGAGATGGGTACAATTACAACAATTAATAGACAGTTGGACAGGTCCAGATTAAAGATTGACCAATGAGGTAGATGGGAGGTCAGGACCGCTCTCTAGTTGGTTCAGTTGCCTGATAACAGCTGGGAAGAAACTGTCCCTGAATCTGGAGGTGTGCGTTTTTGCACTTCACTACCTCTTGATGATGGGAGAGTGGAGAAGAGGGAGTGCCTGGAGTGAGACTCGTCCTTGATTATGCTGGTGGCTTTGCTGAAGCAGAGTGAGGTGTAGATGAGGTCAATGGAAGGGAGTGTGTAAGAAGGAACGGCAAATGCTGGTTTAAACCGAAGAAAGACACAAAAAGCTGCAGTAACTCAGCGGGACAGGCAGCATCTCGGGAGAGAAAGAATGGGTGATGTTTCGGGTCGAGACCCTTCTTCAGTCCCAAAAACGTCACCCATTCCTTCTCTCCAGAGATGTTGCCTATCCCGCTGTGTTACTCCAGATTTTTGTGTCTATCAATGGAAGGGAGGTTGGTTTATGTGAAGGTCTGGGCTACATCGACAATGCTCTGCAATTTCTTACGGTCTTGGATGGAGCTGTTCCCAAACCTTGCTGTGATGCAGCCTGATAAAATGCTTTCGAGGGCGCATCTGTACAAGTTGTTCGGGACATGCACAACTTCCAAAGCCTTCAAAGTTTCTGCGCTGTATCACCCTTTGACAGATCAGTCCCATACAAAATTTTTGTTTCCTTATTAACTAAACTCACCAAGAGCACTACAGCTTTCAAAGTAGATTCAAATGACAGCAGACCCAAGAGGAATATTCAGAGTAGACTCTAAAGCAAAAATATCAACCACCTCACTGTTTCAGAGGTTTGCTTGTAAGTAAATTGACAATGGCAATCCAGTTGTAAATATTAGATTTGACAGCATAGGCAACAAAAAGATTGGTTGTGTACTCCTAGAAATCGGTTTGACTTAGCATGGATTTACGAAGATTGGTCCGAGTCAGCATGGATTTACGAAGGGGAAATCATGCTTGACTAATCTTCTGGAAGTTTTTGGAAATGTAACTAGGAAAATGGACAAGGGAGAGCCAGTGGATGTAGTGTACCTGGACTTTCAGAAATAATTTGATAAGGTCCCACATAGGAGATTAGTGGGCAAAATTAGGGACAATAGTATTGGGGGTAGAGTGCTGACATGGATAGAGAAGTGGTTGGCAGACAGGAAACAAAGAGTAGGGATTAACGGGTACATTTCTGAATGTCAGGCAGTGACTAGTGGGGTACCGCAAGGCTCAATGCTGCGACTGCAGCTATTTACAATATACATCAATGATTTATATGAAGGGATTCAAAGTAGCATTAGCAAATTTGCAGATGACACAAAGCTGGGTGGCAATGTGAACTATGAGAATACAGGGTGACTTGGACGAGTGAGTGGGCAAATGCATGACAGATGCAGTTTAATGTGGATAAATGTGAGGTTATCCACTTTGGTAGCAAAAGCAGGAAGGCAGATTATTATCTAAATGGTATCAAGTTGGGAAAAGGGGAAGTACAACGGGAACTGGGGGTCCTTGTTCATCAGTCAATGAAAGTAAGCATGCAGGTACAGCAGGCAGTGATGAAAGCGAATGGCATGTTGGCCTTCATAACAAGAGGAGTTGAGTATGGGAGCAAAGAGGTCCTTCTATAGTTGTATAGGGCCCCAGTGAGACCACACCTGGAGTATTGTGTGCAGTTTTGGTCCCCTAATTTGAGAGAGAGCAGCGTAGGTTTACAAGGTTAATCCCCGGGATGGCGGGACTGTCATTTGCTGAGAGAATGGAGCAGCTGGGCTTGTACACTCTGGAGTAAAGAAGGATGAGAGGGAATCTTATTGACAATTATAAGATTATTAAGGGTTTGGAGTCCAGAACCAGGGGCCACAGTTTAAGAATAAGGGGTAAGCCATTTATAATGGTGACGAGGAAACATTTTTTCTCACAGAGAGTGGTGAGTCTGTGGAATTCTCTGCCGCAGAGGGCGGTGGAGGCCGGTTCTCTGGATACTTTGAAGAGAGAGCTAGATAGGGCTCTTAAAAATAGCGGAGTCAGGGGATATGGGGAGAAGGCAGGAACGAGGTACTGGTTGTGTATGATCAGTCATGATCACATTGAATAGCGGTGTTGGCTCGAAGGGCGGAATGGCCTACTCCTGTACCCATTGTCTAATGTCTATTGCCTATTATTATTGTACAAAACATAGATGCTTGGCAAATGGCTAAATGGATCTACAATAGATGGGATGTAAATTTGATTCTTAGTCCTCAAGGTTTGCCTGGAATGCCACAAATGAGTGCATTAACATATGATGAGGCTTTGACGGCACTGGAACACTACACGCTGGTGTTTAGAAGGATGATGGGGGACCTCATTGAAATTTAGTGAAAGGCCTGGATAGAGTGAATATGGACAGGATGCTTCCACTAGCATGACAGACTAGGGCCAGAGGCCATAGCCTCTGAATAAAAGGATATACCTTTAGAAAGGAGATGAGGAGGAATTTCTTTTGTCAGAGGGTGGTGAATCTGTGGAATTCAATGCCACAGACGGCCATGGAGGATGTCAATGGATATTTATATGGCAGAGATTGACAGATTCTTGATTAGTGCGGGTGTCAGAGGTTATGGGGAGATGGCAGGTGAATAGGGTTGTGAGGGAAAGATAGATCAGCCATGATTCAGATTCAGATACAGATTCAGATTCAATTTTAATTGTCATTGTCAGTGTACAGTACAGAGACAACGAAATGCATTTAGCATCTCCCTGGAAGAGCGACATAGCAAATGATTTGAATAAATAATAATAAGTTTCCGGGGGGGGGTGGTGATTGGCAGTCACCGAGGTACGTTGTTGAGTAGAGTGACAGCCTCCGGGAAGAGTGGCGGAGTAGACTTGATGGACCAAAAGATGTAATTCTGCTCCTATAACTTATGAACTTATGCCCCTGTCCCACTTAGGAAACCTGAACGGAAACCTCTGGAGACTTTGTACCCCACCCAAGGTTTCCGTGCGGTTCCCGGAGGTTTTTGTCAGTCTCCCTACCTGCTTCCACTACCTGCAACCTCCGGCAACCACCTGCAACCTCCGGGAACCGCATGGAAACCTTGGGCGGGGCGCAAAGTCTCCAGAGATTTCCGGTCAGGTTTCCTAAGTGGGACAGGGTCATATGGAAATTATTTTGAGAAGAAACCCAAAGAATCCACATAAGCATGCCCAAGGCAGTGAAGACTAGTCATTTACGAGTGGAATCTGATGGACTGAGCAGCTGAAAATACATTTCTGCTCTCCATGTCAGCAACCTCATTTAAATGAATGGGCTTGTGCATCTTCTGCCAGCGTGCTCTGTATATCCATGCTGTGCTCCAGGCTCAATATGAGACGAGTGCCGGAGTGGGAGGTCAGATGGAGAATAATTAGGTAGTTCTGTATGTCTGTGCAGAGCTGCTGACATGTTACACTATTACTGTGTGGCTTGCTGCCATCTTTTGATTGCTTAAGTTCCCGTGAATACATACTGGTGATCTTTATTCTATCAAAGAAGCTAAATTAATATGCAGGTACACAGTATTGCTGGAGAAACTCAGCAGGTGCAGCAGCATCTATGGAGCGAAGGAAATAGGCGACGTTTCGGGCCGAAACCCTTTTTCAGACTGATGGGGGGTGGGGGGGAGAAGGAAGGAAAAGGGGAGGAGGAGGAGCCCGAGGGCGGGCGGATAGGAGGGTGGGAGGAGACAGCTAGAGGGTTAAGGAAGGGGAGGAGACAGCAAGGGCTAGCAAAACTGGGAGAATTCAACGTTAATGCCATCCGGACGCAAGCAACCCAGGCGGAATATGAGGTGCTGTTCCTCCAATTTCCGCTGTTGCTCACTCTGGCAATGGAGGAGACCCAGGACAGAGAGGTCGGATTGGGAATGGGAGGGGGAGCTGAGCCACCGGGAGGTCAGGTTGGTTATTGCGGACTGAGCGGAGGTGTTCGGCGAAACGATCGCCCAACCTCCGCTTAGTCTCCCCGATGTAGATCAGCTGACATCTAGAGCAGCGGATGCAGTAGATGAGGTTGGAGGAGATACAGGTGAACCTTTGTCGCACCTGGAACGACTGCTTGGGACCTTGAATGGAGTCGAGGGGGGAGGTGAAGGGACAGGTGTTGCATTTCTTGCGGTTGCAACGGAAAGTGCCCGGGGAGGGGGTGGGACGGGAGGGAAGGGAAGAATTGACAAGGGAGTTGCGGAGGGAGCGGTCTTTGCGGAAGGCAGACATGGGGGGAGATGGGAAGATGTGGCGAGTGGTGGGGTCACGTTGGAGGTGGCGGAAATGGCGGAGGATTATGTGTTGTATTTGCCGGCTGGTGGGGTGAAAGGTGAGGACTAGGGGGACTCTGCCCTTGTTGCGAGTGTGGGGATGGGGAGAGAGAGCAGTGTTGCGGGGTATGGATGAGACCCTGGTGCGAGCCTCATCTATGGTGGCGGAGGTTGTCATTGTTTTCACTGGGCATATCGACTGCACTACATTAAAGAAAATGTATTCCATACAATAAATTCATTTAACCTACATATATTAATTTAATCGGCATACAGTAAGAGCTTTCACATCTGGAAGAGATGACAACATCTCATTGGTTTCTTTTTGAACACTAGTTGTGCCTTTTTTGACATATACGTGGTCAATACATCCATGGATTTCCAGTCTGATTATGTTTCCTACTTGTCAAATCATGTTTGCTATCTTGTTAATAAGTCATTCTGATGGACTTGTACACTGTACTGTCAACACCTTGTCACTTCAAATTACATGCACATCAAACTATACAAAAGGACAGTTGGATGAGAAGGTTGTTGGTCCTCACAAATGTCCATGTGATGTTCATTGGTATTGATTGCTTGCGGTGTCAACTGTTCAATGTGCATTGTAATGTTATTTGTGTTTGTAATTTTAATGATGAAACCATATGAGACGTGCCCTAGGTAGTGCAGACAGGTCATTTGAAAGTGGAATTTGATGAACTATTTAAAACTTAAAACTACTGCTGCTGAATGTGCCACTAATCTTTAGACGCAAGTACTTTGCATTGCTCTAGGGAGTCATACAGTGTGGAAACAGGCCCTTTAGCCCAACCTGTCCACACAGACCAACATGTCCCAGCTACACTAGTCCCACCTACCTGCGTTTGGTCCATATCCTTCCAAACCTGTCCTATCCATGTACCTGTCAAACAGTTTCTTAAATGATGGGATAGTCCCTGCCTTAACTACCTCCTCTGGCAGCTTGTTCCATACACACACCACCCTGTGTGAGAAACAAGAATAAAACTGTTAGAGACACCAGCCAAACCTTAGGCTTACCAAAATCAACTTTTTGGAACATCATTAAGAAGAAAGAGAGCACTGGTGAGCTTACTAATCGCAAAGGGACTGGCAGGCCAAGGACCTCGACAGCTGATGACAGAAGAATTATCTCTACAGTAAAGAAAAATCCCCAAACACGTGTCCGACAGATCAGAAACACTCTTCAGGAGTCAGGTGTGGATTTGTCAATGACCACTGTCCGCAGAAGACTTCATGAACAGAAAGACAGAGGCTACACTGCAAGATGCAAAACACTGGTTAGCCACAAAAATAGGATGGTCAGGTTGCAGTTTGCCAAGAAGTACTTAAAAGAGCAACCACACTTCTGGAAAAAGATCTTGCGGACTGATGAGACAAAGATTAACTTTTTTCTGAGTGTTGGCAAGAGAAGGAACTGCCCAATATCCAAAGCATACCACCTCATCTGTGAAACACGGTGGTGGGGGTGTTATGGTCTGGGCATATATGGCTGCTGAAGGTACTGGCTCACTTATCTTCATTGATGATACAACTGCTGATGGTAGTAGCATAATTAATTCTGAAGTGTATAGACACATCCTATCTGCTCAAGTTCAAACAAATGCCTCAAAAATCATAGGCCGACGGTTCATTCTATAGCAAGACAATGATCGCAAATATACTGCTAAAGCAACAAAGGAGTTTTTCAAAGCTAAAAGGTGGTCAATTCTTGAGTGGTCAATCAATCACCCGATCTGAACCCAATTGAGCATGCCTTTTATATGCTGAAGTGAAAACTGAAGGGGACTAGCCCCCAAAACAAGCATTAGCTAAAGATGGCTGCAATACTGGTAGAGCATCACCAGAGAAGACACCCAGCAACTGGTGATGTCCATGAATCACAAACTTCAAGCAGTCGTTGCATGCAAAGGATATGCAACAAAATACTAAACATGACTACTTTCATTTACATGACACTGCTGCGTCTCAAACATTATGGGGAGGACTATGTACAAATGCTGCTGTAATTTCTACATGGTGAAACCAAAAAGTATAAAAAATGGCCTTTTGAAACATAGAAAATAGGTGCAGGAGGCCATTCGGCCCTTTAAGCCAGCACCGCCTTTCATTGTGATCATGGCTGATCGTCCCCAATCAATAACCCGTGCCTGCCTTCTCCCCATATCCCTTGATTCCACTAGCCCCTAGAGCTCTATCTAACTCTCTCTTAAATCCATCCAGTGACTTGGCCTCCACTGCCCTCTGTGGAAGGGAATTCCACAAACTCACAACTCTCTGGGTGAAAACGTTTTTTCTCACCTCAGTCTTAAATGGCCTCCCCTTTATTCGAAGACTGTGGCCCCCTGGTTCTGGACTCACCCAACATTGTGAACATTTTTCCTGCATCTAGCTTGTCCAGTCCTTTTATAATTTTATATGTTTCTATAAGATCCCCCACATCCTTCTAAACTCCAGTGAATGCAAGCCTAGTCTTTTCAATCTTTCCTCATATGACAGTCCCGCCATCCCAGGGATCAATCTCGTGAACCTACGCTGCACTGCCTCAATCACAAGGATGTCCTTCCTCAAATTAGGAGACCAAAACTGTACACAATACTCCAGATGTGGTCTCACCAGAGCCCTATACAACTGCAGAAGAACCTCTCTACTCCTATGCTGAAATCCTCCTGTTATGAAGGCCAACATTCCATTAGCTTTCTTCACTGCCCTCTGTACCTGCACGCCAACTTTCAGTGACCGGTGTACAAGGACACCCAGGTCTCGCTGCACCTCCCCCTTACCTAACCTAACCCCATTGAGATAATAATCTGCCCCCTTGTTTTTGCCACCAAAGTGGATAACCTCACATTTATCTATATTATACTGCATCAGCCATGCATCTGCCCACTCACTCAACCTGTCCAGGTCACACTGCAACCTCCTAACATCCTCTTCACAGTTCACACTGCCATCCAGCTTTGTGTCATCTGCAAACTTGCTAGTGTTGCTCCTAATTCCCTCTTCCAAATCATTAATATATATGGTAAACAGTTGCGGCCCCAACACCGGGCCTTGCGGCACTCCAGTCACCACTGCCAGCCATTCTGAAAAGGACCCATTCACTCCTACTCTTTGCTTCCAGTCTGCCAACCAATTTTCTATCCATGTCAACATCCTACCCCCAATACCATGTGCTCTAATTTTAGTCACCAGTCTCCCATGCGGGACCATATCAAAGGCTTTCTGAAAGTCTAGATACACTACATCCACTGGCTCCCCTTCATCCATTTTACTTGTCACATCCTCAAAGAATTCCAGAAGATTAGTCAAGCATGATTTCCCTTTCATAAATCCATGTTGACTTGGACTAATCCTTTTACTGCTATCCAAATGCCCCATTATTACCTCTTTAATAATTGACTCCAGCATCATTCCCACCACCGAAGTCAGGCTGACTGGTCTGTAATTTCCCGTTTTCTCTCTCGCTCCTTTCTTGAAAAGTGGGATAACATTAGCTATCCCCCAATCCATAGGAATTGATCCTGAATCTAGTGAACATTGGAAAATGATCACCAATGCATCCACTATTTCTAGAGCCACCTCCCTGAGGACCCTGGGATGCTATTACAAATCACAAATTGTGGAGCACAGAGGCACATAAATAAAAGATGGGTCTTTGTCCCAAACATTATGTAAATATCTTGGCGGCTGTATCATCAGGTGATATTTATCCATCACCGATAAAAAGCACAGTGGTTCATTTTTTATTATGAAAATGCATTCAGTTAAATGACCACTGTACAATGCAGTGTTTGTAATGAATGTACCAGCATGTTATTTTAACTGACTTCATTAAAATAGAGGAAGGATACATTTCATTTGGATGCATAAATACATCCATTAATAATATTACATAATGTGTTTCCGACCTTAATGCATAAGGCTGTGGGATCAAACAATGCCTAGAGATGCTGTTCTATTTTAAGAGCTGGTGCTGCTTGCACAAAGGTGGCATTTATCAGTAAACTCGAATGCTCCAATTTATGCTTGTGCATTTATCTTTATTGACCAGTTTATCAAATACAATGACAGTTCAATAAATACAGTAATTTGTGGCTCAGCACTGGAAGAATAACCACGGATTTGCTGAATTATTCTGAAAACACAATTGATTCATTGCTATTTACTGTTTCAAGCCATTGTCCCATTCTGAAGTCGACATAGTTCCAGTCCTACCTCATGTGATCTGCACCACACAAGCTGACCATTTAGGCCACTGGTCCAGGCTAGTAATGCTTAACATTCCATCTGATCGTCGCACATTCTCATTACCTCCTTCCAGTTAGAATTATTGCATATTTTTTAATAAAAAAAATAATGAATGACAGTTAATATAAAATTAGCACTTAAATTAGAAAGTCTCTCAACATTGTGATGAAACGTAGCATGATATGAATAGTAATCCCCAGTAGGAATCTATTTCTACAAAGATGTAGGCGCAATTTTTAATATTTAAAAAAAATCATTTTTGAAATGTGCCACTGTCTATTCAAACTAACGAAACGTTCTTGCTCTGACACTTGCAGATTATTTCAAATCCTTATTTCTTGGGTGACCATTGAGAATTAAATTGGTACATAGTATTAAAGCACACTTGACACAAGGTTACTGAAGATCAAACATCTCACTTCTTTAGGTTTAGAATTAATATTATTATCATATGTACTTGGGTACAGTTAAAGCTTTCTTTTGTATGCTGTCCAATCCGATCAGATTATGCATAAATGCAATCAAATACAATAGGTAGAGTGAAGGGAAAGATACAGACTACAGAATGTAGTGCTCAGCATCATAGCATAACAGTTCATAGACATAGAAACATAGAAAATAGGTGCAGGAGTAGGCCATTCGGCCCTTCGAGCCTGCACCGCCATTCAGTACGATCATGGCTGATCATCCAACTCAGTATCCTGTACCTGCCTTCTCTCCATACCCCCTGATCCCTTTAGCCACAAAGGTCACAATCTAACTCCCTCTTAAATATAGCCAATGAACTGGCCTCAACAACCTTCTGTGGCAGAGAATTCCACAGATTCACCACTCTCTGTGTAAAAAATGTTTTTCTCATCTCGGTCCTAAAAGATTTCCCCTTTATCCTTAAGCTGTGGCCCCTTGTTCTGGACTTCCCCAACATCAGGAACAATCTTCCTGCATCTAGCCTGTCCAACCCCTTAAGAATTTTGTAAGTTTCTATAAGATCCCCCCTCAATCTTCTAAATTCCAGTGACAAAGTCCAATACCTGCAATACCCCAGCTCATGGAAGCTTGATATTGAAGGCAGAGAAACTGTTCCTGAGTCTGGTGTTGCATGCTTCACGCTTCTGTACATTCTGCCCAACAGGAGTGACATCCACAGCTCTGTAATATCTTACAAGGCAAGGCAAGGCAAGTTTATTTGTATCGCACCTTTCAACAACAAGGTAATTCAAAGTGCTTTACATAAAACATTAAAAGCATTGGAAAGAAACACATATAAAATGACATTTAGATGTAAAACGATTATTAGATTATTCAGATAAAATAATTACAAAATTAGAAACAATCAAATAAAATATTTAAAATAGAATAAAACCAGGAATAGAAGTTACAGTGCAGTATTGATAATTAATAAATTGTAATGTTTACTGAAAGGCAGCGGCAAACAGAACAGTCTCCAGTCTAGATTTAAAAGAGCTGAGAGTTGCAGCAGATCTGCAGTTTTCTGGGAGTTTGTTCCAGATATGTGGTGCATAAAAACTAAATGCTGCCTCTCCATGTTTAGTTCTGACTCTGGGGACACAGAGCAGACCTGTCCCAGACGATCTGAGACGTCTGGGTGGTTCGTAGCTAAGCAGAAGATCAGAAATGTATTTTGACCCGAAACCATTCAGTGCTTTGTAAACCAACAGTAGTATTTTGAAATCAATTCTTTGACAGACAGGAAGCCAGTGTACAGACCTCAGAACTGGAGTAATGTGATCTACTTTTTTGGTCTTAGTGAGGACTCGAGCAGCAGTGTTCTGAATTAACTGCAGCTGTCTGATCGACTTTTTAGGGAGACCTGTAAAGACACTGTTACAGTAGTCGAGCCTGCTGAAGATAAATGCATGGACAAGTTTTTCCAAATCCTGCTGAGGCATAAGTCCTTTAATCCTTGATATATTACAGTCTTAGGCAGAACCGTTCCCCAAACCAAAGGTGTGGTGCAACACAAGAATATGCTTTGTATGTTTGTGGGAGCTCAATGGATACATGCCAAATATCCTCAGTCCCCTGAGGAAGTAGAGCTCCTGGCTGTCTCTTCAAAGAGCTTGTTCCATGACAGAAACTCAACTCAACCATCCAAATAAATGCAGTCAAACAAGAACATATTACTGGTGGAGAAACTCAGCGGGTGCAGCAGCATCTATGGAGCGAAGGAAATAGGCAACGTTTCGGGCCGAAACCCTTCTTCAGTCTGAAGAAGGGTTTCGGCCCGAAACATTTCCTATTTCCTTCGCTCCATAGATGCTGCTGCACCCGCTGAGTTTCTCCAGCTTTTTTGTGTAACCTTCGATTCTCCAGCATCTGCAGTTCCTTCTTAAACAAGAACATATTACTGTCTGATTTCCCCCAAAGGTACAAGAAATGCTCTGTTTCTTGTTGAGTGGTAGCTCCAAGAATGTTTAATTGTCTTACGTACCGAAAATAGGACAATACTATTCTTACTTGCAGCAGCATAACTGGTCTGTACACATAGTACTCATGAATAACACAATTAACAAAATAAATTAAAAAACCCCACAACATTGGTGCAATCAAAAGCCTGAAGTCCCGGGCGCAACCAGGACTACTTGTAGTTTAGTAGGTGTTCGTAGTGTTCAACAGACGGCCTCTGCAGCCCATCCGCGTTTTATTATTTTTTGTCTATGTTTCTGTGTAGTTTTTGTTATTTTTTTGTTGGGGGGGTGGGGTGGGAGGGAGGGGGTAACTTTTAAATCTCTCCCTGCACGGGAGACCCGACCTTTTCTTTGTTGGGTCTCCGTTGTCGTTGGGGCTGCAACGAGGAGCGGCCTCCAACAGGAGAAGACCGGGGACTCTGGTGCCGACGACTCACCGTCACCGTCGCGGAGCTGGCCGAGTCCGGAGCGGGTGGAGCGGTGGTGGAGCTGCTGCTGCTGCTGCGGCCCGGCCTCCGGAGATTCGGAGGCTGCAACTGCGGGTCTGTTGGACGGCGGCACCGGGAGCCCGCGGCTCCCTGGAGGGAGACCGCTTTTCAGGGCTCTCGCAACGGCGACTTCTCCCGCCCGAGTTGCGGGGTCGAAGAGCTCCTGGAGCGGGGCCTGACATCACCGCCCCGCGCGGCTTGGAATGGCCGCGGGACTCTGCGAGCGCACGCCAGGGGCTCCAACATCAAGAACCCGAACATCAAGAACCCGGTGTGCGACCTTGCATCACCCGGCGTGGCTTTAATGGCCGCGGGACAATCGCCATCGCCAGCCGGGGGCTTTGACTTTGACTCTGACATCGGGGGGGGGGGGGGGGGGGGGGGGGTGGGGGGGGGGGGGGGGGGGGGGGGGGGGGGGGGGGGGGGGGGGGGGGGGGGGGGGGGGGGAGAGTGCAGTGGAGAGATAAGTTTTTTTGGCCTTCCATCACAGCAATGTGATGGATGTTTATGTAAATTATGTGTGTGTCTTGGGTCTATTTTGTTTGTAATGTATGGCTGCAGAAACGGCATTTCGTCCAAATGACAAATAAATTGAATCTTGATCTCTTGATCTTGATGGATATTGGAATGAAGCTGTTCCTGGAGGTCAGTTCTCCGACTCCTTTAACTTCCTCCCAATGGCAGGAACAAAATGAGGGCATGGCCAGGTTGGTGAGAATCCAGGGTGATGCTGGCAGGCTTTTTGAGGCAGTGTCTCCTATAGATCACTTCGATGCGTGGGGAGGTCAGTAACTGTGATGGACTAGGCAGTGTCCACCACTTTCATTATAAGTAACTGTAATTGCCTTCATTCCTGAGCATTCGAGTTGTCAAACTAAACTGTGATGCAACAAGTCAATATGTAGGGCATTATTGCCATAGAGGGAGTGCAGAGAAGGTTCACCAGACTGATTCCTGGGATGTCAGGACTGTCTTATGAAGAAAGACTGGATAGACTAGGTTATACTCTCTAGAATGTAGGAGATTGAGAGGGGATCTTATAGAAACTTACAAAATTCTTAAGGGGTTGGACAGGCTAGATGCAGGAAGATTGTTCCCGATGTTAGGGAAGTCCAGGACAAGGGGTCACAGCTTAAGGATAAGGGGGAAATCCTTTAAAACCGAGATGAGAAGAACTTTTTTCACACACAGAGCGGTGAGTCTCTGGAACTCTCTGCCACAGAGGGTAGTTGAGGCCAGTTCATTGGCTATATTTAAGAGGGAGTTAGATGTGGCCCTTGTGGCTAAGGGGATCAGGGGGTATGGAGAGAAGGCAGGTACGGGATACTGAGTTGGATGATCAGCCATGATCATATTGAACGGTGTTGCAGGCTCGAAGGGCCGAATAGCCTACTCCTGCACCTATTTTCTATGTTTCTATGTTTCTATATGCTCTCTTCCCAACACCTATAGATGTTCAAGAGAGTATTAATAGAGTATTAATGTCTTCAATCTTCATAATGTCTTCACTCGTCTAAGGAAGTAGATGCATTTGATGGTCTTTTCTTATGATTGCATCAATTTGCTGGGTCCAGGACAGATCTTCAGGGATTTGCACGCAAAGTAACTTGAAGTTGTTGATTCTCTCCTCCACCGACCCATCGATGAAGACAAGTTTGTGAATACTTGCCCTTCCTCTTCTAAAGTTAACAATCAGTGCCATGATCTTACTGACACTGAAAAGAAAGTTGTTATTCTGTTATTATGGATAAGGGGGAAATCTTTTAGGACCGAGATGGGAAAAAAAAAATTCACACAGTGAGTGGTGCATCTGTTGAATTCTCTGCCACAGAAAGTAGTTGAGGCCAGTTCATTGGCTATATTTAAGAGGGAGTTAGATGTGGCCCTTGTGGCTAAAGGGATCAGGGGGTATGGAGAGAAGGCAGGTACAGGATACTGAGTTGGATGATCAGCCATGATCACATTGAATGGCGGTGCAGGCTCGAAGGGCTGAATGGCCTACTCCTGCACCTATTGTCTATGTTTCTATTGCATCAGACAATCGATCTCACTCCTATGCTCTACTCGTCATTGCCCGTAATTCGTCCAACAATGATGGTAACATCTGCTAATTTAAAGATGGAGTTGAAATTGTGTCAGCTACGCAGTCATGTGGATACAGTGAGTATAGCAGGGGACTGAGCTCACAGCCTTCAGTTGCCCCAGTGCTGATTGTTATCGAGGAGGTAGTGTTGTTGTCAATGTCGCACTGACTGTGGTCTGTTGATGAGGAGGTTGACGATCCAGTTGCAAAGGGATGTGCAGAGACCCAGTTCCTGGAGCTTGGTAACAAGGTGGGAGGATAATGGTGTTGAACGCCAAGCTGCAGTCGATGAACAACAGCTTGGTGATCCAGTGCAGATTGGTGAAGACACCATTAAAGAGAATGCAGCCAACTTGAATAGCATGTATTCAACCTCCTAAATGTTCACACACTCTGCCGACGGGATACTGTGGCTGTAGTGTGTACTGTGCACAAAATTCACTGCAAAAACATACCAAGGCATCTTCCATCGCATCGCCCAAACCTGCAATAATTATCACTAAGTAGCAGTTGCATGAAAACTACCATCTGTAAAGTAACACACCGTGGCTTAAAAACATTTTGTTATTCCTACGTCGTTGGGTCTAAACCATGGAACTTTGTATCTTTAGCACCCAAGGCGTTTGTACCTTGACAGATAGGCAGAGGTGGTTTAAGAAAGTGGCCGACCGCCACCTTTTCAAGGTAAATTAAGGATATGGAATAAATGCAAGCATTGCTACTGATACACACAATGCAATAAGAATAATAAGACAAAATGTAAGAGGGTAAAATGTCACAGTGACAGTGAGTGACTAACAGAGGTCACTGGCGGAAGCACAATATAATTCGGGGTGCAAGATAATGCACAACATTCTTTTAAAATATTTGTAATACCTATTTATTATTTTCTTTACTGATCTGGTGTATATGTGAGCCAATGGCTGTTGTGTTTTGTTCTTTTTAAATCTTTTATCCTGTGTCTTCTATGTACTCACCGAAGGAGATGGAATGGAATTTCGTTGTACAGTTGTTGTGCAATGACAATAAACGTATTTCATTTCATTCCATTTCATTGTGTACAAATGTACAGAGAGCCTACAACTTCATATGTGAGACAATAATTGTATGAATAATGTTGCTCTTTGTGCAACATTATTATAAATCATAGGTTGGACAAATGTAAGTTGTTGATTGTGATATAGTTGAATCATCTGTAGAGATATGAAGCAGAGTATTACGCTCTATATTATACATCAATTAGATACCATTCATTATTTTTTCCTGAACCAGAGTCCTGGTCAGGTGTTTTTGCTTTATTGGGTATTTACCTTGCTTTTGATTATTTTTGTCAATATATTTTTTGCAAAGCATGCCAATTATTCTGTGGACTTGCATCGAACTGATTTTCAATGAACTATTAACTTACATCTCACTTATAACAAGCAGCCATTTAGAACGGAGACGAGGAAACACTTTTTCTCACAGAGAGTGGTGAGTGTGGAATTCTCTGCCACAGAGGGCGGTGGAGGCAGGTTCTCTGGATGCTTTCAAGAGAGAGCTAGATAGGGCTTAAAAATAACGGAGTCAGGAGATATGGGGAGAAGGCAGGAACGGGGTACTGATTGGGGATTATCAGCCATGATCATATTGAATGGCGGTGCTGGCTCGATGGGCCGAATGGCCTACTCCTGCACCTATTGTCTATTGTCTAAGACTGCAGGAGATGGCTCACAAAGTGTTTATTATGCTCATTTAATATTTATTCATTGAAAAATTGATATGCAGGAATATTGACAATACCGAATAAGAAATAACCATATAACCATATAACCATATAACAATTACAGCACGGAAACAGGCCATCTCGACCCTTCTAGTCTGTGCCGAATACTTATTCTCCCCTAGTCCCATCTACCTGAACTCAGACCATAACCCTCCATTCCTTTCACGTCCATATACCTATCCAATTTATTTTTAAATGATAAAATCGAACCTGCCTCCACCACTTCCACTGGAAGCTCATTCCACACAGCTACCACTCTCTGAGTAAAGAAGTTCCCCCTCATGTTACCCCTAATGTCCCTTAATTCTCAAATCATGTCCTCTTGTTTGAATCTTCCCTACTCTCAGTGGGAAAAGCTTTTCCACGTCAACTCTGTCTATCCCTCTCATCATTTTAAAAACCTCTATCAAGTCCCCCCTTAACCTTCTGCACTCCAAAGAATAAAGACCTAACTTGTTCAACCTTTCTCTGTAACTTAGTTGCTGAAACGCAGGCAACATTCTAGTAAATCGCCTCTGTACTCTCTCTATTTTGTTGACATCCTTCCTATAATTAGGCGACCAAAATTGTACACCATACTCCAGAATTGGCCTCACCAATGCCTTGTACAATTTTAACATTACATCCCACATTCTATACTCAATGCTCTGATTTATAAAGGCCAGCACATCAAAAGCTTCTTTACCACCCTATCTACATGAAATAGTTAGGTGCATGGATCGGACAGGTTTGGAGGGATATGGACCAAGCGCAGGCAAGTGGGACTAGTGTAGCTGGGACATTGTTGGCCAGTGTGGGCGAGTTGGGCCGAAGGGCCTGTTTCCACACTGTATCACTCTATGAATCTATGGCTCTAAATTATATGCAGAAATAGTGACAATACCAATTTGACAAATCAATTGAAAACAAATGATTGTTTGTGAGCAATCCTTGCCAAAAGCATTTTGCAATGAGTACATGGTGCTTTTCCTCTAAATTAAGGAGAGGAAAACAGCTGCAATTCAATTGACTGGGAGAGAGTGCCAAAGAGTTAATCATCCACCAATGAGACCCTTTATGAGGAGCAATGAGATTGATTACACATGCACTCCGGCATGCAAAGGATGAAAATCACATGTTAATATGTAGTACCGAAAATTCTGTACCTAGTCAGACATCTGGAAGTTCAGCTTCTGAACAACATTGCAAACAATGACGTCTTCCTGTTATTTACACCTTTATCTTATTTTAAACCTTCCATTTTAAATGCTGCAATTCAGACACAGTGGAGCTGACCTGATCATTTGAACAAAAATAACCATTTGATCGCCACATGTTAAAATAAGCCATTTGAAAATAAGAATCAAGCTACATTCCAGCAATCTCTTCCTCATCGGAAATTACATTGCAACATGAAAGTTACATTAATGCAATGCATTTCAAAGAAGGCAAGAAAGTAACTTGCACAGTTTGTGACTTGTGGATGTCCAAAAGCCCCAAGGGTCGAAAGAGTCAAGGGCCTGTCCCACTCACGCGACCTTGGCTCGCAAATTACACGACCTCGTGGTCACTTGAGGCGTACGGGCACCGTATGGCCGCGCGGGGCCGGTCCCACTTAGAAGCGCGGAGGTGTGCGGGACTGGTCCCGACATCGCGCGAGGCTCTGAAATTCTTGCAGTGGCTGAAATCTTCACGCGCCGACGGCCTGTCGGCACGCAGGCACATTGCGGTCGTATGCAGCGTCTTGACGTCGTATGCATCGTCTTGACGGTGTTCACAGCGTCTTGACGGCGTACCCTTAGCGCGTGGCATTGCACGATGATGTCACCGCCCGGCGAGGCGTTGCGTGATGACGTCACCGCCCGACGCCGTGCGACGCCCAAATGCAGTCGGCCCGCCTCCTGCCCAGCTGATTGGTAATCATGACGCAAATGACGTCACGCGCGAACTTAGCGCGTACTTAGCGTGAACTTTGCGTGAACTACCCTTCTGTTTGTTCGCGCCAAAAGCACGCAATCGCATGCAAGTGGGACAGGCCCTTCAAGAGTGTTTAATTGTCACAATCACCAAACGGGAGAGTGAAATTCTTGGTTGCAGCAGGATAACAGGTATGTAAACCAAGTACTCAACAGATAACATCATAAACAAATTTTAAAAATCAATAAATAAAAAATGCAAAACAAAACAAAAGCCTGAAGTCCCTTGTAAGTATTTTTGTCGTACTCTCAGTATGGCAATTAGCACAATAGTCCCATTGACAACACTGCAATATTGGCCAGGTAATTGGTTTGTCGATGATGCTTGAGTGACAAACATTGGTCTGGACACTAAATGAGCTTTCCTCTTCTTTGAAAAGTGCCACGAGACCTTTCAATTCCAGCCGAAAAGACGGGTAGTGCCTTATGGGCCTGTCCCACTTGGGCGATTTTTCAGGCGACTGTCGGCGACTGTTAGAGAGGAACACACACACACACATCACAGGCGGGGGACAGGGAAAGTGGGGGAGCGCTGTCTGAAATTCACATGGTGCAAAGCCAAGGTGATACCACGATGAACAGGAAGGTTGGCGCTGTAATTAAGACGGCTACAGAACAGTGTACTGGAAGTCCTTTAAAAGAGGGGAGGAGAAGGAGTGGAGACAATTTTTAAGAAGCCAGAGATACATGGCTGTGAAGTTCGGCGGACATTAACATTACCAGTCGGTTATCCTTGGTTCTGAAACCTACTGCTTTTGTTTATTTTTCCCAATGAGCCAATGAAATTAATCGGTCAGCACCGGCTACAACCTACGAGAACCTACGAGAACCTTCGACCTCCTGGCGACCCACTAGGACCTCCTGGCGACCCACCTACGGCTCGAGAATTCTCGCTACTCTCCATGGCGGCTTCATTCTAGTCGCCGCTAATTTTTCAACATGTTGAAATATTCTTGGCGACCATAATGAGGCCACGACTAGTTCCCAGAATGCGGGAACTCCTCGCGACCATGAAGGCAACTCCCCGGCAACCACCCGCGAACATGTGGACTGACTGCAATCGCCTAAAAAGTCGCCCATGTGGGACAGGCCCATTAGTTAAACATATGTGAAAAAATGATGCTCCGAGGAGATGTTGAGGATGACGCCAAGATTGCTGGGGTTGTGGACTGTGAGGAAGGCTCAAAGTATCGGCATGTGAATAGAGTCGTAGAGTGATGCAGTGTGGAAACAGACTCTTTGGCCCAACTTGCCCACACTTGCCAACATGTCCCAGCTATTCAAGTCCCACCTGCCCGCGTTTGGCCCATATCCCTCCAAGATCCCTGTCCGATCCTTGTGAATATGCAGGAATTAAGGTACATGGATTATGTGTAGGCAGATAAGAGTTGGTCTTGCATTGTGCATTGTGGGCTAAAGTGGCTGCTCCTGTGCAGTACTGGTTTTATGTTCTGTGGATGAAATGAAACATTCGGGGTAAATGCAATGTCACTTCTCCTCCACAACTGTTGCCAGGTTGCTCACTGTGTCTCCCCATCTGTCTGCCAGTGCTCTGGCAATACATTGAAAGTTTAACTTGATGTTTAGTGCTCTTGTCATTTAGGATCTCCATTCCATAAGTTTAGATTTATCATTTGGGCGGGCCACGGTGGCGCAGCGGTAGAGTTGCTGCTTTACAACGCTTGCAGCGCCGGAGACCCGGGTTCGATCCCGACTCCATGCAGATCACGGGGAGAACGTACAAACTCCGTACACATAGCGACCTGTAGTCAGGATCGAACCTGGGTCTCAGGCGCAGTGGGGCAGCAATTCTACCGCTGCGCCACCGTAAGGTAGAAAATCCACACAGATTAAAAGTTAAACATATTAAAAAATCAGGTTTTTAACATTTTGAAGGTGCTGGTATGCTGCAGACCAACTCAAAAAGAGCATGTATGAATTATTGTCAACAATTGTTTTATGCAAAACTTGGAGTCATAGATATGGTCTAATCATAACCGTATGACATAGGAGCAGAATTAGGACATTCGGTCCATGGAGTCTATTCCACCATTCAATCATTACTGATCTATTTCTCTCTCTCAACCCATTGCCTTCTCTCTGTAACATTTGATACCTCTGAGTCCAGCAGGTTGCGTATTTTACTGCCGTGACCTTCCCGGCCCCAGCAGAGGAGATGAGCTGGTTGCAGTCTGAAATCTATACATCATTGTGTATCTGGCAACCGCCCAGAGTTGACAATCCTCCAGTTTTGTACTGAGGTCTCGTCCAATTCCAAAGCAATCCACACACAGCTTGAGCTTCTAGTTTCATCTTTGCTTTTTTTGTATGTTCCTGATTTTTAAAAGAGAGCGGAGGAAGTGATGTGAAAATTTATTTGATGATAAAGAATCATCCAATCAGCTGGCTGGGGTCCATTTATTTGTTATTGTTAGAGAATGACTTTGTGGTGTGCGAAATGGTGGCAAAATGCTGAAATGTATTTACGGCTCAGTTGTATGCCAGAAACGACATGATAAAGTCTCCTGAAATATGTCAAACCAGAGATCAGAACCCAAATTCCTGCCATAGAGGTTTAAAGTTGCTTCTAGTTTCAGATTCAGTTTAGTGCATTGTAATGTGTACCGAGGTACAGTGAAAAGCTTTTATTGCATGCTATCCAGTGAGCAGAAAGACAATACATGATTATAATTGAGCCATTTACAGTGTACAGATACATCATAAGCATAATCATACTTTATTAGCCAAGTATGTTTTGCAACATACGAGGAATTTGATTTACCCACAGTCATACCAATAAAAAGCAACAAGACACACAAAATACATTTTAACATAAACATCCACCACAGTGACTCTTCCACATTCCTCATTGTGATGGAAGGGAAATATGTTCAACCCTTCTGTGTTCTCCCGCGGTCGGGGGCCTCGAGCCCTCCATTGACAGGGCGATCTTGGCTCCCGTAGCCGGTGGCGTTTGGGCCCTCGCGTCGGGGCGATCAAGCTCCTGCATTGTGGGGGAATCTCAGCTCCCCCGCGCCAGGCGATCGGACACCCCGGATCAGGCTCCGATGGTAAATCCACATCCCCGCGGTGGGGCTGAAAGTCAGTCCCGAGCAAGGCCTCCAGCTCCACGATGTTAGGCCGCAGAGCGACCGGAGATACGATCCGGAAAACAAACGCATCTCTGATTGAGGTAAGAGATTGAAAAAAGTTTCCCCGACCCCACCCCCCACATAAAACAAACCGGAGAACATTGACACAATCTTTTAAAACACTAAAAATAACAAGAAAAGACAAAAAGACAGACAGACTGTTGGCGAGGCTGCCATCATGTGGCGCCCCCTGGTGGTATAAGGAAATAAGGAAATAACGTTTAGTGCATGGTAAAGCCACCAACGTCCGATCAAGGATAGTCTGAGGGTCAACAAGGGTACACAGTAGTTCACTGCTCTCTAGTTGTAGTAGGATGATTCAGTTGCCTGGTAACAGCTGGGAAGTAACTGTCCCTGAATCTGGAGGTGTGTGTTTTCACACTTCTATACCTTTTGCCTGATGGGAGAGGGGAGAAGAGGGAGTGGCCGGGGTGCGACTCATACTTGATATATGCTGCTGGCATTATTTGCTACAATTTCCTGCGGTCTTGGATGGAGCTGTTCCCAAGCCGAGCTGTGGCACATCCTGATTAAATGCTTTCTGTATTTTATTTTAACCAAAAAATGTGGCATAAGAATTGTTTAAAATTATTTTTGACTTGCCTGTTTGATTGCTTCCTGGGTTTCCTTGGCAATAAGTGAAAATCACACAAGAATGCCGAAAGGAAGACAAGAATGCAATTGCTTTTGAGTATTAAGTGTTATTGTCAATTATAATGCAAACATTGGTCTTGGTTTTAATTTAGAACTGTAGAATCATTCTTCGAGTGAATCCCATAATTAATGGACACACGTTCTCCTTGTGTTATCATCACATTGGCTTCAATTGACAATATTCCACAGGTACTTTTAATGTAGAAGAATAATCTGCAGGCTAAGGTTTCCTGGGTTTAATGATCCGGAATTCTGGATGGTTTGCCCCAACTTGCCCTCATCTCCCAAAACCAACACTCCAACATCAACTCGCATCCTTCATCTGGCATCATGTTTGTCCTTGAAGACACAGGTCAGCAGTCAGGTGTTTGTAGACTTTTAACAGGAGCTAAAAGGCACAGTTCTGTGAAGTTCATGAGGACTTATCTTTGTGCTTAAACTGTGACCCCTTGTTCTGGACTTCCCCCAACATTGGGAACAATCTTCCTGCATCTAGCCTGTCCAACCACTGAGCATAATTACTCAGCGATGCTGTTTGTTTGGTCGTTGAGTATTGGAGCAGGGAGGTTCTACTGCAGTTGTACAGGGTCTTGGTGAGACCACACCTGGAGTATTGCGTACAGTTTTGGTCTCCTAATCTGAGGAAATACATTCTTGCCATAGAGGGAGTACAGAGAAGGTTCACCAGACTGATTTCTGGGACGTCAGGACTTTCATATGAAGAAAGACTGGATAGACTCGGCTTGTACTCGCTAGAATTTAGAAGATTGAGGGGGGATCTTATAGAAACTTACAAAATTCTTAAGGGGTTGGACAGGCTAGATGCAGGAAGATTGTTCCCGATGTTGGGGGAAGTCCAGAACAAGGGGTCACAGTTTAAGGATAAGGGGAAAATCTTTTAGAACCGAGATGAGGAAAACATTTTTCACACAGAGAGTGGTGAATCTGTAAAATTCTCTGCCACAGAAGGTAGTTGAGTTCATTGGCTATATTTAAGAGGGAGTTAGATGTGGCCCTTGTGGCTAAAGGGATCAGAGGGTATGGAGAGAAGGCAGGTACAGGATACTGAGTTGGATGATCAGCCATGATCATATTGAATGGCGGTGCAGGCTCGAAGGGCCGAATGGCCTACTCCTGCACCTATTGTCTATGTTTCTATGTTTGCCATGTTCGTTCCCTTACCACCCCTCCCACTACATCTTCTCCCTCCAGCCATCTGGGAAGAGGTACAGGAGTATCAGCTGCAGAACCAGCAGGATGCTAAACAGTTTCTTCCCACAGGCAATAACAATGGTTAACGGACTGTGTCCCCGCCCCATACACATACACCCCCACATCTAACCACGCCCAACACCTTGACAGCTGGACACCTATCAAGGTAAAGCCACTGAACAGTACCTTGAAATTGCTCCTATGTTAGGGATCGATTGTTCTGTCTGAATGGCTGTTTTTGTTCTATTTTAGTTCTATTTTAGAGGTGATCATTTGTAACTTGTAAGTATTTATTTCTGTTTTCATTAATTGCACTGATGACAAAACTGATGAGAAACTATTTTTTATTCTGTGTATGCAAGTACTCAGTGAAATGACTATAAAGTGAATAATAAAACTTATTTTTAATATGTTTTATTATTTATTTATTTTTTATTTATTTTTTATGATTTTTTTTAATGATACTGCCTGTAAGGGAAATTCATTTTGTTGTCTCAAATTGAGACAATGACAATAAATTTGAATACAATACAATACAATACTGAAGGAATATTCTCCAGACTTCCAGAATGAGTTGCTATGATCTCAGTGTTGTGTAATGGGACCCATACACAGAAGTAGCAATCATGGTCTTTATTGTGACACAAGTGGAGGAAACATTACATGCTATCGTCTCCCTGGTCAGCGGCAACTTTGGCTGTGAGATAGTGAAGTGCTGTGTTAATAGTCCAGGGTAGGGATGAAGATCTGGGCAAGACTACATATGGAATGTGCAACATGCATAATATGTGTGGTGATGGATATAGTGAAGGTTCATCTACGCTCAGCCTCTGCTTAATTCCACTTGAAAACCTGGTCAATGAGCACATCAAATGGATTGCTGGCTTGTTTTCATTCTGTGATTATTATCAAGGCACCAGTACCACGCTTCTGCTTTTCTCACCTGCCCTCCTTGTGGTAACACATTTTGAACGTCCCAAATTGTGGTGGATTTTCATTAGTTTTCATTTGTATGAAAGACAAAAACAACGGGACATGGATACAAAATAAGGGTCAGTCGTATAAAGCAGGTTCACAGAAGTGTCATCTCTGAGGAAAGTGAATCTCTGACGTTTCATGCGCCCCAGGTTAATGGAGATCATATCATTGGATACATTTAAGGTGGAGATGGAAAAATATGTGAAAGATCAAAGGAATTGAGGGTGAGGTCATGATCATGTGATAAGAGCAGTATTAGGCCCATCAAGTTTCCTCCGCCGTTCAATCATGTCTGATCTATCCCCCCCGCCCACCCCACCCCATTCACCTGCCTTCTCCCCATAACCTCTGACACCTGTACGCAGAATAGCACAGAAGAGGAGTTGATGTTACCACCAGATCGGCCATGATCTTATTCAATAGCAAAGCAGGTCTGTGAGACCTTGAATCTAGATCCTGCGCTTATTTCCTTGTGTTCTTGTGTGAGTGGCTGACACACTAAGTGAGGAGAGGGCATAGTTTTAATTGTAGAGTGGTGACAGAAACCTTCCATTTGTGCACATCCTTCAGTGACGTGCCAGGCACCAGTCATGCATGTTTCCTGCATTTCACCATTCGCTAGGCTGCAAAGCTATTTGATTGATCGCAAAGTGCTTTGGCTATAGAAGGCAGTACATGCAGTACACCAATGCAAGTTTATTCTGTTGACTCAGTAAAGCAAGGCATGGATTGTTTTAATAGCTTGCTATAATGAAACATGACAAGTAAGAATAAACCGTCACATAAAGTCTGAGTGTGAATCAAATGGTGTTATTTTTTCAATCCTCAGAAGGTTCAGAATAATGTTTAAAGAAAAGAATGTGTCAAGTGTGCATGCAAACAGCCAGGGGCATGACACATCCTACCTCACCTACAAAACCTTGGATATCCTTCAAATCTTTTGAGCTCTTTGAAAGACCGTGTTACAATTGAACATGCTGGTTTTGTACTTGTTTGAAGGAGAAATTTACTTTAGTAGTCTTCATCGCCCTTTCTGTCAAAATATCCACTTTGTAATACTATATATGCCCCGTCCCACTTAGGAAACCTGAACGGAAACCTTTGGAGACTTTGCGCCCCACCCAAGGTTTCCGTGCGGTTCCCGGAGGTTTTTGTCAGTCTCCCTACCTGCTTCCACTACCTGCAACCTCCGGCAACCACCTGCAACCTCCGGGAACCGCACGGAAACCTTGGGTGGGGCGCAAAGTCTCCAGAGGTTTCCGTTCAGGTTTCCGAAGTGGGACAGGGGTTATCATTCGATCTTGATTAGTACAGGTGTCAAGGGTTATGGGGAGAAGACAGGAGAATGGGGTTGAGAGGGAAATATAGATCAGCTATGATTGAATGGTGGAATTGACTCAATGGCCTAATTCTGCTCCTATGACCTATGAATGAATGACCTTATGATCCTTCATCCCCCAATGATCCACCAGATCAAAGCTGCTTGTCATTTCAACTGAACTCCAAGAGAAATAAAGGTAAAAAAATTAGCAGAAAATGTGAAACTGAATGAGCAGTGGGTCAGTCACTATCTGAAAGAGAAAGTTTGCAAGAGAATGTGCATTTGTTTTTATCATTGGGTAGTCATTCCTCCTTCTCACTGCTCCCATGGGGCAGAAGGCACAGAAGCCTTGAAAGCACGCACCACAAGACTCAAGATTAGTTTCTAACCCTGTTATCCAGCTTCTGTATGGTCCTTCCATAAGGTACAATACTGTCCTTTTCACCTCTACCCCATTGCAGACTTTGGGCTTTGTCTATGGAACTGATGGGCAACAAAGCTGAGAATTATATTCTGCACTCTGTACCTTCCCCTTTGCTCTATCTATAACCATATAACCATACAACAATTACAGCACGGAAACAGGCCATCTCGGCCCTTCTAGTCCGAGCCAAACACTTATTCTCCCCTAGTCCCATCTACCTGCACTCAGACCATAACCCTCCATTCCTTTCCCGTCCATATACCTATCCAATTTATTTTTAAATGATAAAATCGAACCTGCCTCCACCACTTCCACTGGAAGCTCATTCCACACAGCTACTGTACATCTATTGTACAAGAATTTAACCTGATTGTATTTACATTACAAAATTCTTAAGTGGTTGGACAGGCTAGATGCAGGAAGATTGTTCCCGATGTTGGGGAAGTCCAGAACAAGGGGTCACAGTTTAAGGATAAAGGGGAAATCATTTAGGACCTCTTGTAAACAGGTTCATCCGCTTAGAAGCTGTTGGGACACAAGACGTGAGCGGCGGACTGGCCTGTGATGCGAATAGGGCTGTTGAGCCAAAACCAAAAAGGCCTAAGGCAGGCAAGGCCATTGTAGTGGGAGACTCCATCGTGAGAGGTACGGACAGGGGTTTCTGCGGCAACAGACGGGATGCGAGGATGGTGTGCTGCCTTCCCGGTGCCAGGATCCAGGATGTCACGGACAGAGTGCAGAAAATCCTCAAGGGCGAAGGTGAACATCCGGAAGTGGTAGTGCATGTCGGCACAAACGATGCCGGAAAGAAGGGGATGAATATTCTGCAGCGTGACTTTAGAGAGCTCGGAAAAATGTTGAAAAGCAGGACCTCCAGGGTTGTTATCTCCGGTTTGCTTCCAGTTCCCCGTGCTGGCGAGAGCAGGAACAGGGAGATATGGGACCTGAACGTGTGGCTGAGGAACTGGTGCACGGGGCAGGGATTTAGATTCTTAGATCACTGGCATCTGTTTTGGGGTAAGGGGGAACTGTACAAAAGGGACGGATTGCATCTTAACAGGTGTGGGACCAGCATTCTGGCAGGCAGGTTTGCCACTGCTACACGGGTGGCTTTAAACTGAATAAGGCGGGTGGGGTGTTGAATGGGACAGTGGAGGATGGAGTTAAAGGGAAAGGGTTTCTTAAATGTGTGAGCGTAGAGACCGAAGGGTGTAAAATGAGGGTAGAAGAAATAGGTAGCAAGGTGAAAAGTAAAAGTGGCAGGCAGACAAAACCAGGGCAAAAATCAAAAAGGGCCACTTTTCAACATAATTGTATAAGGGGTAAGAGTGTTGTAAAAACAAGCCTGAAGGCTTTGTGTCTCAATGCAAGGAGCATTCGTAATAAGGTGGATGAGTTGAATGTGCAGATAGCTATTAATGACTATGATATAGTTGGGATCACGGAGACATGGCTCCAGGGTGACCAAGGCTGGGAGCTGAACATCCAGGGATATTCAATATTCAGGAGGGATAGACAGAAAGGAAAAGGAGGTGGGGTAACGTTACTGATTAGAGAGGGAATTAATGCAATGGAAAGGAAGGACATTAGTTTGGAGGATGTGGAATCGGTATGGGTAGAGCTGCACAACACTAAGGGGCAGAAAACGCTGGTGGGTGTTGTGTACAGGCCACCTAACAGTAGTAGTGAAGTTGGAGATGGTATCAAACAGGAAATTAGAAATGCGTGCGACAAAGGCAAAACGGTTATAATGGGTGACTTCAATCTACATATAGATTGGGTGAATCAAATTGGCAGGGGTGCTGAGGAAGAGGATTTCTTGGAATGTATGCAGGATAGTTATCTAAATCAACATGTAGAGGAACCAACGAGAGAGCAGGCTATTTTAGACTGGGTATTGAGTAATGAGGAAGGGTTAGTTAGCAATCTTGTTGTACGTGCCCCCTTGGGCAAGAGTGACCATAATATGGTTGAGTTCTTCATTAGGATGGAGAGTGACATTGTTAATTCAGAAACAATGGTTCTGAACTTAAAGAAAGGTAACTTTGAGGGTATGAGACGTGAATTGGCCAAGATTGACTGGCAATTAATTCTAAAAGGGTTGACGGTGGATATGCAATGGAAGACATTTAAAGGCTGCATGGATGAACTACAAAAATTGTTCATCCCAGTTTGGCAAAAGAATAAATCAGGGAAGGTAGTACATCCATGGATAACAAGGGAAATCAGGGATAGTATCAAAGCAATGGATGATGCGTACAAATTAGCCAGAAAAAGCAGCATACCGGAGGACTGGGAGAAATTCAAAGACCAGCAGAGGAGGACAAAGGGCTTAATTAGGAAAGGAAAAATAGATTATGAAAGAAAACTGGCAGGGAACATAAAAACTGACTGCAAAAGTTTTTATAGATATGTGAAAAGAAAGAGATTAGTTAAAACAAATGTAGGTCCCTTGCAGTCAGAAACAGGGGAGTTGATCATGGGGAACAAGGATATGGCGGACCAATTGAATAACTACTTTGGTTCCGTCTTCACTAAGGAAGACATAAATAATTTGCCGGAAATAGCAGGGGACCGCGGGTCAAAGGAGTTGGACGAATTGAGTGAAATCCAGGTTAGCCGGGAAGTGGTGTTGGGTAAATTGAATGGATTAAAGGCCGATAAATCCCCAGGGCCAGATAGGCTGCATCCCAGAGTACGTAAGGAAGTAGTAGCTCCAGAAATAGTGGATGCATTAGTAATAATCTTTCAAAACTCTTTAGATTCTGGAGTAGTTCCTGAAGATTGGCGGGTAGCAAACGTAACCCCACTTTTTAAGAAGGGAGGGAGAGAGAAAATGGGGAATTACAGACCAGTTAGTCTAACATCGGTAGTGGGGAAACTGCTAGAGTCAGTTATTAAAGATGGGATAGCAGCACATTTGGAAAGTGGTGAAATCATTGGACAAAGTCAGCATGGATTTACAAAAGGTAACTCATGTCTGACGAATCTTATAGAATTTTTCGAAGATGTAACTAGTAGCGTGGATAGGGGAGAACCAGTGGATGTGGTGTATCTGGACTTCCAGAAGGCTTTCGACAAGGTCCCACATAAAAAATTAGTATACAAACTTAAAGCACAAGGCATTGGGGGTTCAGTATTGATGTGGATAGAGAACTGGCTGGCAAACAGGAAGCAAAGAGTAGGAGTAAACGGGTCCTTTTCACAATGGCAGGCAGTGACTAGTGGGGTACCCCAAGGCTCAGTACTGGGACCCCAGCTATTTACAATATATATTAATAATCTGGATGAGGGAATTGAAGGCAATATCTCCAAGTTTGCGGATGACACTAAGCTGGGGGGCAGTGTTAGCTGTGAGGAGGATGCTAGGAGACTGCAGGGTGACTTGGATAGGCTGGGTGAGTGGGCAAATGTTTGGCAGATGCAGTATAATGTGGATAAATGTGAGGTTATCTATTTTGGTGGCAAAAAATGGGAAAGCAGACTATTATCTAAATGGTGGCCGATTGGGAAAGGGGGAGATGCAGCAAGACCTAGGTGTCATGGTACACCAGTCATTGAAGGTAGGCATGCAGGTGCAGCAGGCAGTAAAGAAAGCAAATGGTATGTTAGCTTTCATTGCAAAAGGATTTGAGTATAGGAGCAGAGAGGTTCTACTGCAGTTGTACAGGGTCTTGGTGAGACCACACCTGGAGTATTGCGTACAGTTTTGGTCTCCAAATCTGAGGAAGGACATTATTGCCATAGAGGGAGTGCAGAGACGGTTCACCAGACTGATTCCTGGGATGTCAGGACTGTCTTATGAAGAAAGACTGGATAGACTTGGTTTTATACTCTCTAGAATTTAGAAGATTGAGAGGGGATCTTATAGAAACTTACAAAATTCTTAAGGAGTTGGACAGGCTAGATGCAGGAAGATTTTTCCCGATGTTGGGGAAGTCCAGGACAAGGGGTCACAGCTAAAGGATAAAGGGGAAATCCTTTAAAACCGAGATGAGAAGAACTTTTTTCACGCAGAGAGTGGTGAAGCTCTGGAACTCTCTGCCACAGAGGGTAGTTGAGGCCAGTTCATTGGCTATATTTAAGAGGGAGTTAGATGTGGCCCTTGTGGCTAAGGGGATCAGGGGGTATGGAGAGAAGGCAGGTACGGGATACTGAGTTGGATGATCAGCCATGATCATATCGAATGGCGGTGCAGGCTCGAAGGGCCGAATGGCCTACTCCTGCACCTAATTTCTATGTTTCTATGTTTCTATGTTAGGACTGAGATGAGGAAAACATTTTTCACACAGAGAGTGGCGAATCTGTGGAATTCTCTGCCACAGAATGTAATTGAGGCCACAGTTCATTGGCTATATTTAAGAGGGAGTTAGATGTGGCCCTTGTGACTAAAGGGATCAGGGGGTATGGAGAGAAGGCAGGTACAGGATACTGAGTTGGATGATCAGCGATGATCATATTGAATGGCAGTGCAGGCTCGAAGGGCCGAATGGTCTACTCCTGCACCTATTTTCTATGTGTCTATGTTACATATGGTAGTATCTGATCTAATTGGATTACAAAGCTTTTCACTGTACCTAGGAACCCATGACAGAAATAAACCTAAAAGAATCATCCTTTTGACGGCCTGCATTACTCATCGTGCCTTCAACCTCCTACAGACATGCGGAGTGAGAGCTTGTCATGGCCATTATGTTCTGCACCATTTACCAGTTGCTAATGAATACAAATCTGTCTTTTATGTAGCATCTTTCATGAATTGATGTCGTTTAGAGTCTCTTTACCAATTATGTATTTATTGTGACGTGTAGCCATTATCTTCTTGTCAGAAACCTTGTGACCAAAATTGGACCCAACAAAGTCCAAGGTGACAATAACCATCTATTTTAATGTATCTGATTGAGGGTGAAACTTTCAAAATACGTTTCCTGAGATGTTTTATGTCCATCACAGAGGAGAGAAAAGTCTCAGTGTAATGTCTTATCTAAAAGATGGCATCCTCCCAATATTACGCTGATGTGTTGTTCTACACTCTGTGCTGAGGTTTCTGCAGTGAAATTTGAACTTGCTTGATACAAGTGTTCTTACTCACCAACATGTAATCTCACAGGATCTCACCCTTGTAATGAAAAATAAATTTGTTTGTTTTGCTTCCCCTTCCCAACACAAAGCAGTCTCTCTTTATACAGACCATCTTCATTCTGTGTCACAACAAAAAGTCAAGGATTTGGTGCTTCTAAGGCTTGAGGTGGGGAAACATAGCAACACAGGCTGATTGAAAACTGTCTGGAATCCTTGAACTGTGAATCACTGAACAGAACACGATTATTCATCTCTCATGTTAGTATCACTTCTGGGAACCGATTATTGGTTATTAACCATTTACCAGTTAAACTTGAAACAGCATTATGCTCGGACCATTTTAAAAAGTATGTGTATTTCCATTTGTGGGGGTGATTTTGTGGAATGGTCTTGACAAAACAATTAAACAAAGTATGAATATAATGCAATTTAAAAAAATGTACAAAAGATATATCTTTGAAAAGTACAGTAATTAGGAAGGAGAATGTAAATCTCACAGATGTTAATGGTGCTTGTTCTTTTTGTTCTTTTCTTTTTATGTTCTTTTTTTCTTAATAGCTTGATTGGAGTAGTTTTATTTGAATTGTCTGTTTAGTTTATTTTATTGAATTTTGCATTTGTTAATGGTGAAGAATGGGGGTAGGACGACAAACATAGGCTGCTTCCTATCCCTTTTCGAACGAGTCTAATGTGTATTATGTTGAAATTGGCTATTGATTTTTTAATTTATGTATGTACATTGTATGTATGTCCATGTACACTGGAATTCTCTGCCGCAGAAGGTAGTTGAGGCCAGTTCATTGGGTATATTTAAGAGGGAGTTAGATGTGGCCCTTGTGGTTAAAGGGATCAGGGGGTATGGAGAGAAGGCAGGTACAGGATACTGAGTTGGATGATCAGCCATGATCATATTGAATGGCAGTGCAGGCTCGAAGGGCCGAATGGCCTACTCCTGCACCTATTTTCTATGTTTCTATGTATATGTGTATGTGTGTATATGTGTATATGTATGTATGTATATAGTACATGTATATGTATGTATGTGTGTATGTATCTATGTATATATATATGTATATATATAATTTTCCTTTTATTTATTCATTTTCATCTTTTCTTTTCTTCTTTTTTTTTAATCGTTCGAAATAAAAGATATCATTCATTCATTCAATTATTCATTCATTGACAAAATATCTGCTATAAATAATTGTAAACATAGAAACATAGAAATTAGGTGCAGGAGTAGGCCATTTGGCCCTTCGAGCCTGCACCGCCATTCAATATGATCATGGCTGATCATCCAACTCAGTATCCCGTACCTGCCTTCTCTCCATACCCTCTGATCCCCTTAGCCACAAGGGCCTCATCTAACTCCCTCTTAAATATAGCCAATGAACTGGCCTCAACTACCCTCTGTGGCAGAGAGTTCCAGAGATTCACCACTCTCTGTGTGAAAAAAGTTTTGCTCATCTCGGTTTTAAAGGATTTCCCCCTTATCCTTAAGCTGTGACCCCTTGTCCTGGACTTCCCAACATCGGGAACAATCTTCCTGCATCTAGCCTGTCCAAACCCTTAAGAATTTTGTAAGTTTCTATAAGATCCCCTCTCAATCTCCTAAATTCTAGAGAGTATAAACCAAGTCTATCCAGTATTTCTTCATAAGACAGTCTTGACATCCCAGGAATCAGTCTGGTGAACCTTCTCTGGGTTCCAGCAGATGTGGCCCTTGTGGCTACGGGGATCAGAGGGTATGGAGAGAAGGCAGGTACGGGATACTGAGTTGGATGATCAGCCATGACCATATTGAATGGCGGTGCAGGCTCGAAGGGCCGAATGGCCTACTCCTGCACCTAATTTCTATGTTTCTATGTTTCTATTACAGCACAAGAACAGCCCCTCATGTCTCTTCTCGTCCCTTGCTTCAATTCTGTGCCTTCTAATTATCCATCCTTAAGCCAATGGAAACAGTATCTCATTATACACTCTCATAAACATTTCATACATTGTATACTTATG
Source organism: Leucoraja erinaceus (assembly GCF_028641065.1). NCBI lineage: Eukaryota > Metazoa > Chordata > Chondrichthyes > Rajiformes > Rajidae > Leucoraja > Leucoraja erinaceus. The sequence goes on from NC_073378.1 coordinate 2,168,967, forward strand.
ATGACAAATTTACTGCAGACTGAGACCTAATTTAAGGAAAGAATCAAAGCAGAAATGCTGAGAGAAATGCATTTTTTTCAGTGCTGTAAATATCAATGTTCTAAAGAATTTTAACAAGATACTTGGCTGCTAATGAGATAAAATAAAGAAAGTGAGAGCTTTTTTATCCTTTCACCAATGCAGGATATCCCACAGTCTTTAGTTTAGAGACACAGCACGGAAACAGGCCCTTCGGCCCACCGGGTCCGCGCCGACCAGCGATTCCGCACATTAACATTATCCTACACACACTAGGGACAATTTGTTTTACATTTACCAAGCCAATTACAAACATGTACGTCTTTGGAATGTGGGAGGAAACCGAAGCTTTCAGCGAAAACCCATGCAGGTCACGGGGAGAAGGGACAAACTCCGCGCAGACAGCACCGGTAATCGGGATCGGACCCGGATCTCCGCCGCTGCATTCGCTGTAAGGAAGCAACTCTACCGCTGCGCCACCGTGACTGTCTTTCACAACTATTAATGCACTATTGGAATGTGATTGAATGTGAACAATTTGCATGCAGTAAAGTAATGCACAGGGCAGCACAGGGGGAGAGTTGCTGCCTTAGAGCTCCAGACACCCGGGTTAATTGGCTTTGGTAAATTGTGAAGTGTCCCCCAATGTGTTGGATAGTGCTAGTGTATCCCAGGATACACTAGGATACAGAATACACTAGATACACGACTAGTGCATGACATGATACAGGATACACGACTCCCAGGAAGCCACAGTGGCAGACGCCAGTGTGGGGGAACTGCTGGGACGGAAGAGGAGCAGGGAAGGGGGAGGGTAGAACAAAATATGGCGCGGGATACTTTGTAACTTTGTTGGTGCCCTTTATGTGGTGACTCTTTGAATACCTTGCGTATGCAATGCAAAGAATTTACCTGTGACCTGTCACATGTAACTATGAAGTATTTATACATTCATTCATCCATTCAAGTGTGGGGTGATAACTGGTCGGTGTGGACTTGGTGGGCCGATCAAACTGGTTCCACGTTGTATCTCTAAAGTCTATCGTCAAAGAGCCTTGTGATTAAAGTGAATGTGACTAGTTGTGGCTAGTTGAGGGACAGCTTTGGACAAGTGTCGGTGATGAGAGTTGCTCTGTCAGCACCATCAAGGGATCTCTTCAATACTCATACAGAATCAGACAGAATCTTGGTTTGGCATCTCACATGATAGATGGCGTTTCTGTCAATGCACCACTCCCTCGCTGCTGATTTGAGCACAGCTTAATAACAAGTGTGAGCTGGGATATGCTTCCAATTTTGCTGCCAGCTGAGCTCAGGGCTAACATTGAAAGGCAGCCAGCATCTCCTGGATTAAACTGCACAGATTGAATATATACATCTTTCACTTCAGTGGGTTTAATCTAAAAAAGAATTATGAAAGAGAATTGCTGAACTACTGATTGACAAAGTCCAGGTTATTAACTAAAGATTGATGAAGGGAACTTCATCATATATTACTGTTGGAATATTGATTCTGATTATTGTGTTGCTCCTCTGGAATTGTGGTGTTGATTTGAACACAAATAATTCCACTGTATATGTATTAATTAGCAATGATCTATAGGCAGGTGCTGAAGCTGTAGTCAATTGGAATATTTTCCCAATATATTTTAGAGGCATAAAATTGACTTGGAAGCTGTAAAATCTAGGTAGCTATTTATTCACCTGATGCGAATAGGCATTGTGCCTGATTACATTTTTTTCTGTTGCATGCACAGTCTCCATCAGCAGAAAAGATGGTATCTATATGACACAGGCCGATTCCCCATTTTCTCTCTCGCTCCTTTCTTGAAAAGTGGGATAACATTAGCTATCCCCCAATCCACAGGAACTGATCCTGAATCTATTGAACATTGGAAAATGATCACCAATGCGTCCACTATTTCTAGAGTCACCTCCCTGAGGACCCTGGGATGCAGACCATCAGGCCCAGGGGATTTATCATCCTTCAGTCCCATTAGCCTACCCAACACTTTTTCTCGCCCAATGAAAATTTCTTTCAGTTCCTCTACCCCCCTTAGATCCTCTGTCCTCCAGTACATCTGGGAGACTGTAGACAGTGGTGGCACAATGTTCTATAGCAGGGTTGTTGTGGTCTTGCGAGTCCTCTACATTCTCTCCTGATCGCATCAAAACTAAAAAAAGGGCAAGTAATCCTCTGTACTCTTACAAATACTTCCCACCTTCTGTGATGAATAGTATCCCTCAACACTCTTTGGAAGAAACCCCGGCACTTTTGGTATATATTGCCTGCTTCAATGCCCATCACCAAAACGAGCGCAGTCGTGTGGGGACCTACCTCACCATCGACGGCACCACTGTCTCCCCAGGCCCGCAACCTTGGCGTGATCTTTGATTCCACCCTCTCCCTTGAGCCTCACATCCGCCATGTCATTAAAACCTCCTTCTTTCATCTCCGCAACATCGCCAAACTCAGACCCTCTCTCACACCTCCCGCTGCTGAAAGACTCATCCATGCCTTCATCTCCCAACTGGACTATTGCAACTCACTTCTCCTTGGCATCAGCTCCACCTACATCAACCGACTCCAACTGGTCCAGAACGCAGCCGCCCAACTCATCACCCATACCAAATCCTGGCATCACATTACTCCAGTCCTCAAACAACTTCACTGGCTTCCCATCTCCCACCGGATCACCTACAAAATCCTGATCCTCACCTACAAAGCCCTCCACCATCTGCCCCCCCCCCATATCTTACTGACCTCCTCTCCCCCTACCAACCCTCACGGTCCCTCAGATCCACATCAGCCGGTCTCCGCTCCATCCACAAGTCCAACCTCCGGAGTTTTGGGGACAGAGCCTTCTCCAGGGCAGCTCCCAGGCTCTGGAACTCCCTCCCCCAACTGATCCGCAAGTCCGTGTCCCTCACCATCTTCCAGTCCCGCCTCAAGACCCATCTCTTCACCTCTGCCTATCCTTAGCCCCACGTCCCCCTCCCTTTTCATCTGTGCATCAATTGAATTGTGTCTTTACTTTGTGTACTAGTCATGCCTCTACTATTTATTTAATTCCCCTTACATGTTTTTCCTCTACTTGCTAAATTTTTGTAAGGTGTCCTTGAGACTCTTGAAAGGCGCCCATAAATAAAATGTATTCTTATTATTATTACCTGAGAAGCTATTTAATTTTGATCTCGCTGATCTGCCTAATGTAAGGTCCCAACCCAGTCCGCCACCTATCAATCAATCAATCAATCAATCAATCAATCAATCAATCAATCAATCAATCAATCAATCAATCAACCTTTATTGTCATCTTGCAAGCAACAGTTGTACAGTGCAAAATGAAAAGACGTTCCCCAGGGAATAGCGGAGCATCGCACATGAAATTTAAAACATTTCACACATAATAACACTAAAAACAATCCAGTCCCTGATGAAACAGTATAAATAGTTAAAACAACAACGTTAAAATACAGTAAAACCAATCATTAAAATGTCCGGGGCAGCTGATTTGAGTGGCCAGTTTTTGTAAGTTTCTATAAGATCCCCCCTCAATCTTCTAAATTCTAGCGAGTACAAGCCGAGTCTCTCCAGAGATGCCAGCTGACCCGCTAAGTTACTTCAGCCCTTTATGTCTTATTTTTGTAAACCAACATCTGCCGTTTCTCATGTCTCCAACAATGTGTGTTGGAAAAAAATGACACAGAAAATAGAGCTTGTGTGAACAAAGTTCACCTTCAATAACAACACATTTTATTTTGTTTAAAGGGCTTACAAAAGGTGTAGTGAATCATCAACTACAGCAAACCTGTTTACCACATTCAGAAAGCTCGAGACCCACCGTGATCTCAGTCAATACCCACCGTCAAATGTATTGAGGGACTGTGAAATGCTTTGGTTTGCATGCTATTCAGTCAGATCAGATAATACTATACTTAAATACAATCAGGACAAACTCTAGTAAAATAATGGAGCAAAGGGGAAGATACAGAATGCAGAATATACTTCTCAGCACTGGAGTGCACCAGTTCCATAGACAAAGCACAATATCCACAAGGGGAGAAAGTTGAATTGAACAGTACCATGGGTTATGGTAGGACCATTAGGAAGCGTGATTACAAAAGGGAAGAAGCTAAAACTGAGTCTTGTGAGCACTTTCAAGTCATTACCTTTATAACAAGATTTGTTTTATTCACGGATTGTGGTCAACGAGTCATACAGCCTTTGGCCCAACTTGCCAATGGCGACCAACATGCCCCATCTACACTAGTCCCACCTGTCTGTGTTTGGCCCATACCTGTCTTAAACTATCTTTAATATACCTGTCCAAATGTTTCTTAAACATAGCGATAGTACCTGCCTCAACTACCTCCTCTGGCAGCTCGTTCCATACATCCACCACACTTTGTGTAAAAATGTTACCCCTCAGGTTCCTATTAAATCATTCCCCCCTCACCTTAAACTTATGTTCTCTGGTTTTCAATTCACCTACTCTGGGCAAATGACTCTCTGTATTTCCCCCGATCTATTCCTCCCAAGATTTTGTATACCTCTATAAGATCGCCCCTCATCTCCCTGCACTCCAAGGAATAAAGTTCTAGCTTGCTCTCGCTCCCTTTTCATTCAGGCCCTCGAGTACGTTAAGAGCACACCCATTCATCCATCCTATTCCCCAATGTTTCACATTCTAACCAATTCTCCATGATTCTCCATCTACCAATTAACCAGATCCAATTACCTCCTGCCATGACAATACCAACTTGTGGCCATCACTCCCAATGAGTCCACCAGGGACTCTACTGCTAGCCTGCTATTGAGTATATATTTGGGATAAATTAGGTCATTTTATGCAATAAAAAAGCTGTGTATAGATGAATTCCTTTAAAACCTCACTATGCCCGCCAATGCTTTGGAGTTACTTATCTTTGAAATGAACTGACGCGAGAGTGGCACTGGGACGCAGCGGTAGAGTTGCTGCCTTACAGCGCCAGTGACCCGGGTTTGATCCTGAGCATGAGTTCTTCTGGACGGAGTTTGTACATTCTCCCTATGACCTGCATGGGTTTTATCCCACACTCCCAAGATCTACAGGTTTGTTGGTTAATTCGCTTGGTTTAATTGTAAAAATTGTCCATGGTGTGTGTAGGATAGTGTCAGTGTGTGGGGATCGCTGGTCGGTGTAGACTCGGTGGGCCGAAGGGCCTGTTTCCGTCCTGTATCTGTAAACTAAACTAAGATATGGTAGCACAGCAAATAGTTTGTATACTACTATGGCAAGATTCTATGGTTGGACACTCAATATTGATGACATCAAAGAGGACAAACTTAGTCTTCTGCAAAATAGCAACATGACATCTTCTCCAGCCATGGAAGGGGTGAACCAGGAAGTGATGGAAAAGGTCAATGGGCTCTCGAAACACCCCCTATAAAAAGTCTGTAGGTGTGTAGTCTGACTTTTCAGTTACGTAGTCACTAGTGAAATGTGAAAGTCGCTGCTGGGCTCTTTTGACTGGTGCTGTGGGTTGGTCGTGGCCGTCAGGTCATGAAACTTTTTGGAGTTTTTTATTTTTTTTGCTGATTTTTCACATTTTTTAATTTTATTTATTTGTATTTTTTTTAATTTTATTTAAATCAACCACCATCTCCATTTTTTCCCACGTTGAGAATTTTTTTTTCTGCACCAACCTGTGAGCAGCTCCACCTCCAAGATACGCCGACTCAGAATAAGATGAAAAGAACTTTGGATAGTAAGGATAGAAAGATGTGAAATATATAGTGTGTGAAGAAAGAAAACGAGTAAATGAAGAAAGTTGAGAGAGAAAATAGTGAAAAGAAACTGAAACTTGACTGATAAAAATATTAAACATAAAAAACCTGGAAAATACCTCAGAGAAAAGTTATGAATATCCTTCATAAGTAATGGTTCACAAAATGAGCCTACTTGGTAGTTGCAATTTACTGGGTATTCGCAAGGTAAGGCAGCATAACATAAAAGTACCATTCCTTAAATAAACTGTCCTTTACTGACTTTAAGAAAATGGTGTGGTATTGTTATTTCTCACTGGTGCTAGCATCATGTGCAAACAGCTGAATGTAACACGTATAGAAACAGAATGAAGCCCCCAACTTGAATCAACAAGCCCAGTCTCCAAAGATGATTCCTTTTTTCCATTTACGAGTAATTCCATTTTCCATCTCAGTGATCATTCCAGTCTCAATTAGATTGGTAATTTTGTTACAGTTTTGTACCAGGGGATGTGTTGAAACTGAGCAAGCAAAGAAGGATTTGACGTATATTGTAGAAACAAAATCTTCTCATTATTTTTAAAGTGGAGATTGACAGGTTCTTCATTGGTAAGAGTGTCAAAGGTTATGGGGAGAAGGCAGCAGAATGGGGTTGATTGGGGGAAAGGTGCTAGCATCATGTGCAAAACAGCTGATGTAACACTCCATGGGCTGAATGAAGCCCCCAACTAATCAACTGCCCAGTCTCCAAAGATGATCCTTTTATCCATCTCAAGTAATTCCATTTTCCATCTCAGTGATCATTCCAGTCTCAATTAGACTTTAATTTTGTTACAGTTTCGCACCAAATACAAGTATCAGTACAAAAGAAGGATTTGACGTATTTTGCAAAATCAGTCCGTAGTATTTTTAAAGTGGAGATTGAAAGGTTCTTCATTAGTAAAAAAAAATAGAAATGGGGAAGATACAGAAGAATGGGAAATACAGAAGGGAAAGGTAAACAAAGGGGGACGGAGGGACCAGAGAAATCTATCGTCGGGACTCCGAGTTCAGCAGTGTGATTGTGTTCAAGAATTTATTAAGCTGAACCGTAGCAATTTGCTTGACCTTCCATGCCATAATAATAATAATAATAATAATAATAATAATAATAATAATTAAAAAATACATTATTGATCCACTCAGGGCAACTCAGATGTCCAGAAGCCCCCAACCAACACATCCATGCATTCAGAACAAACACAGACAGAAAATACATAAAATACACTGTGGACACTATCTGAGATCAATAAATACTTGAAAAAGACCAATAATTAAAAATTAAAAATGCAAACATGCACCCCCCTACAGCCTAGCGGTCCGTATTATAAAATCTAATGGCTGCAGGGTTGAAGGATCTCCTGAACCGCTCCGTTCTACAGGGCAGGGAGAGGAGCCGGTTGTTGTTCCGACTGCTCTTTTGACTCTCCAGAATTACATGGAGGGGATGCCCGGGGTTTTCCAGGATGACCTGCACCTTGCGCCTCATACGCATCTCAAGCACATCCATCCCAGAGTCCACTCTCCCCTCCAGCACTGAGCTAGCTCGTTTAACCAGTTTGTCCAGCTTCTTGCTGTTTTTTGCACTAATGCTGTTGCTCCAGCAGACATCCGCGTAAAGAATAACACTTGCAACCACAGTGTTGCAAAACATGTGCAGCATATCATTACGCACATTATATTCCTGAAATTCCTACCATTCTCAGAAAATTCACTAAAATATCTGCTATCATGGACAGCGAAGATGGTTATCAAGAGTTACAGCAGGATCTTGATCAGCTGGGCACATGGGCCACGGAATGGGAAATGGAGATAAGTGTGAAGTGAAACATTTTGGGAAGTCAAACCAGACCAAGTGCTTCACAGTGAAATGTAGGGTATTGGGAAGTGGCAGCAATCTCCGAGTCAATAACCATTTAACCCCCCTCATTCCCATACTGACCTTTTAAACCATGGCTGCCCCCCCATTGCCAAACTGGAGGAAGCGCACCTCATACCCATTTCTCTCTTCCCCCTCCCCTCCATCTATATTTCCTCCTCTGCCTTCACAATTCCCAACTCTTCCATCCTCATCTTACATATTTTGCCTTTTTATCTCTGGCTTTTGTTCAATCATCTGCCTAGCAAAAGCCTCCTCACCTGAAATTCCATCAGACTTTGACCTGCCTCTCCTCTCTTCCGGTTTTCTTCCTCCCCTCCCCCTCCTCCTCCCCCCTCCCACCGCTCCCATCTCCACTATCAGTCTGAAGGAGGATCCTGACCTAAAACATGGCATGGCATGCCAAACATGGGCAGGTGGGACTAGTGTAGCTGGGACATGTTGGTGGTGTGGGCAAGATGGGCCGAAGGGCCTGTTTCCACGCTGTATCAATGAATGACTCTATTACAGAGAAAGGTTGAACAAGTTAAGGCTTTATTCTTTGGAGCGCAGAAGGTTAAGGGGGGACTTGATTGAGGTCTTTAAAATGATGAGAGTGATAGACAGAGTTGACGTGGATAAGCTTTTCCCACTGAGAGTAGGGAAGATTCAAACAAGGGGACATGACTTGAGAATTAAGGGACAGAAGTTTAGGGGTAACATGAGGGGGAACTTCTTTACTCAGAGAGTGGTGGCTGTGTGGAATGAGCTTCCAGTGAAGGTGGAGGAGGCAGGTTCGTTTTTTATCATTTAAAAATAAATTGGATAGTTATATGGACGGGAAGGGAATGGAGGGTTATGGTCTGAACGCAGGTATATGGGACTAGGGGAGATTATGTGTTCGGCACGGACTAGAAGGGTCGAGATGGCCTGTTTCCTTGCTGAAATTGTTATATGGTTATATGGACTCTAAAACCTAAAAATATTATTTTCACAAACCTTAACTATCACACCAGCAAACTGGTATTGGCATTAACTGTAATATCAGCTTGGTTCTAATTCCCAGTGGTTTCCTTCTGTAACACACACCATATATTCAATGTATTTTAAAGATATTCTTAGAATAAAGGGGAGGTCATTTAAGACTGATGTGAGAAAAAACGTTTTCACCCAGTGAGTTGTGAATATATGGAATTCCCTGCCACAGAGGGCAGTGGAGGCCAAGTCACTGGATGGATTTAAGAGAGAGTTAGATAGAGCTCTAGGGGCTAGTGGAGTCGAGGGATATGGGGAGAAGGCAGGCACGGGTTATTGATAGGGGACAATCAGCCATGATCACATTGAATGGCGGTGCTGGCTTGAAGGGCCGAATGGCCTCCTCCTGCACCTATTTTCTATGTTTCTATGTTTTTTAAAGATAAGATATAAACAGAAAGTGTAATGAAAATGTCCCCAGTTTTACAGCCAATGGCCTTTGGGCATTTGCTGTTTATCAAGTCTGCTCACTCTTTGGATACAGATCCATGAATTCCCCTCCCTCGAGTATTTATCTTTCTCCTCATCAAGTTTTTCAGCTGTGAGTTACAGTTGAGAACCAGCTTCCCGACTCTTGTCAGGGCTGTTTACTGCTTTTAATGATCCTAAAAATGAGTAGGTTAAGCTATCATGAGCGTTTATCGTCACTGGGTCTGTACTCGCTACTTTAGAAGATTGGAGGGGGGGGGGGCCTCATACAGAAACTTGAAACATACAGAATAGTGAAAGGCTTGGATAGAGTGGATGTGGAGAGGATGTTTCCACTAGTGGGAGAGTCTAGGACTAAAGGTCATAGCCTCAGAATTAAAGAACATTATTTTAGGACGGAGATGAGGAGATTTTTGTTTTAGCCAGAGGGTGGTGAATCTGTGTAATTATTTGCAACAGAAGGCCAAGTCAGTGGATATTTTTAAGGCAGAGATAGATAGATTCTTGATTAGTACGGGTGTCAGAGGTTATGGGGAGAAGGCAGGAGAATGTTAGAAGGGAGAGATAGATCAGCTATGATGTAGTGGCGAAGTAGGCTCAATGGGCCGAATGGGCTAATTTGACTCCTGTTCCTTATGACCTTATGATACTAAAGCTGATTGTGAATGTTTAGTGACAGTGGAGCAGGAGAAACATTTCAAAAATAATTCTATGACTGTTGATTGGAAAATTACGTCAGAGAGTTGCCCTTGAACTGTTCCAGTTTACAGCCAGAGGAGTAATACAGCTTATCTTTATGTATCTGAGGAGTAGGCCATTCGGCCCTTCGAGCCTGCACCGCCATTCATATGAAGAAAGACTGGATAGATCTTGGTTTATCAGTATCTCGTACCTGCCTTAGGAGATACCCCCTGGGGATCTTATAGAAAAGGGCCAAAATCTAACTCCCTCTTGGATATAGCTAGATGCTGGAAGATTGTTCCCTCTGTGGCAGAGAGTCCAGGACAAGATTCACCACTCTCTGTGTGAAGGGGAAATCCTTTAAAACCGAGATGAGAAGAATTCTTTTCCCACAGAGAGCTGTGAACCTCTTGGAACTTCTCTAACACGGAGGGTCCTGCATTGCCTGTCCAACCCATTGGCTATATTTAAGAGGGAGTTAGATAAGATCCCCCCTTGTGGCTAAGGGGATCTAGGGGTATAAACCAAGTCATGTACAGTCTTTCTTGAAGACAGGATGATCATCCCAGGAATCAGTCTGGTGAATGGCGGTGCAGGCTCGAAGGGCCGAATGGCCTACTCCTGGACCAAATCCTAATGTTCTATAGGACATTTCATACTAACCCAAACTTTAACTTGGAAAATAAACTTGAATTAAATGCAAGATCTACATTCAGAAATTCTTGTCCAACTTATCGATAGGATTGAGATCAGAACATTGTTATTAACGCAACAGTACTTTGCAGTCTACTAAACATCCCTAGTTGCTTTACTTGTTGCGTGTTGTAATGTACTAACAAAAATAAACTTAGTAAAGGATTTAAGAAGGAACTGCAGATGCTGGAAAATCAAAGGTAGACAAAAGTGCTGGAGAATCTCAGCGGGTGCAGCAGCATCTATGGAGCGAAGGAAATAGGCAACGTTTCGGGCCGAAACCCTTCTTCAGTAAAGGATTCAGGTTTGATAGACTTTCTTCAGAGAGGTGGAGAAGATATTGGTAGTGGAACCCAGGATAAAGAGCTTGAACTCATGAAGGTGAGGATACATTGTTTCATTATATTTATTGTTATTAGCTAAATAATAATTGAAGGGTCAAGAATACTCAAGAAACAGAATTGGAGGAATTCAGAGATGGAGGTCAGGGTAGGATATTTAACACAGGGAACATTTTAAATTTGAGAAGTGATTGAATTAGGAACCACCATTAGTTGATGAGCACAGTGAAAGGACTAAGTTGGCATGACACAGTAGGGATGCAAACTTGTATAATCAACATATAGCAGGTTTACGGAAAAAATCATGTCAAACATCTCTATGTGTAGGAAGGAACTACAGATGTTGGTTTACAACGAAGATAGACACATAATGCTGGAGTAACAGCATCAGTCTAAAGAAGGTTCTCGAACCGAAACATCACCCATTCCTTCTCTCCAGAGATGCTACCTGTCCTGCTGAGTAAGGGCCTGTCCCACCAGCATGCGACTGCATGCGTCTAGCGCGACCTAACGTGGTGGCTTGAGCCGTACGGCCTCGCGGGGCCGGTCCCACTTCGATCGGCGGAGCCATATGGAGTTGTGCTACGAAAAACTGACACTGTCCAAAAATTCTACGTGGCAACGGCCTGCCGGCCCGCAGCCGCATTGATGCCGTACGCAGCATTTTGATGGCGTATGCCTAACGCGTGATGTTGCGCGATGACATCACCGCCTGGCGTGCCGTTGCGTGATGACGTAACCACCCAACGCCGTGCGACGTCCAAATTCCGTCGGCCCGCCTCCTGCCCAGCTGATTGGTGAGTATGATGTCGCGACCAGCCCCGCACAACTCCACACGCCTCCGGGGTTGGAAGTGGGACCGGCCCCGCGAGGCCATACGCCTCAAGCCACCATGTTTGGTCGCGCTAGACGCATGCTGGTGGGACAGGCCCTTTACTCCAGCATTTTGTGTTCATGTACAGATGCCAAGAGATAGCAGCATTGCTTCCTCATCCACAACCCCTACAGATACAATCGGATCCACGGTAAATGGAACTTTTGTTTCAGACAGATTACATCAGTAAACTTTGCCTCTGCCTGTTGATTTATAGTTTGTGTCAAAAATTTTGTTTATGGACTATGTTTTTAAATTCTTATGCTTGACTCAGAGGGTAGTTGAGGCCAGTTCATTGGCTATATTTAAGAGGGAGTTGATAGGGGGTATGGAGAGAAGGCAGGTACAGGTGTTGGATGATCAGCCATGATCATATTGAATGGCGGTGCAGGCTCGAAAACTCTGACAATGGTTTTGACTGCTTCCAACAATGGTTTTCCTACTCAGTTGGTGCATGGTTTGGAAAAGAAAATATCCCAGAATATAAAGCCTCAAACTTTGGTTACATTCTTTGCAACACACTGTATTCTGTGAGAGGAGAGAGTGACAGTTAAGGGCCTGTCCCACTCGGTGATTTTTTCGATGACTGGCGGCATCATTGACTGATGTAACAGATCACTGAAAAAGTCACGGTGTGACGACGTAATGACCTCAAGGGTCGCAACATTTTTTTGTTGCCGCTGGATTTTGAAATTTTGCGAACCTGATGCGTCGGTCAATGATGCCGGCAGTGGCCGTAAAATTCGCCACGTGGGACAGGCCCTTTAATGTTTACTTTCATAGAGATATGTACAAAGCAAAGATCATACAGCGGAGCAAGATAGACCACTCCTGCAAAATCCAATCGACTGATGTGTAGTACGCTATGGAGCGTAACTTCCGCCATTTCAGTAAACCCGACCCAACCTCAGTTATGCTTCTCGCAGAGTAATCAGCATTGCGGGGAACAGCTTGTGTGTTTTTAAATGTTTTTTTAAATGTTCTTTTTAAATAGCTCATGTCCTGTGTTTTGAATTTATTTTTGTATTAAACTTGCTGTAATCAGTGTTGCGGGGGAACAGTTTGTGTGTTTTTAAATGTTTTTTATATAATATACATAAACACATATATATTCATTATACATATATATATGTGACACTTTGGTCAGAAATGAAGAACATTAACAGCACAGTCAGTTAGCTTACTGACTGAAGTGAAGACCAAGACCCGATAAAAAGAATTATACACTCGCGATGATATACGCTCTTTGTTTCATTTTATATATTAGATATCTATTATATCTTTGCTAAACTATGCCACTCGCTTTGAGGAATGCTATGGATGTATCCATCCAGCATTATCTCTCGGTTCATTAATTTACGCATTTAATTTAGGTCTCAGCTCCAATACAATGGTGATGATTTAAAAAATCTAGAACGCGTTACACATAATAAAAGGGTCGCTCAGAATTGTCACAAATTATCAACATGGCCTCGCCTGATGAGCATAATAGTAGCAATTGCAAGGAAGATTAGGTAAAATCATATTGTCTACAATTACAGTAACAAGAATGAGAATTATTGATAAGTTTATTATGTTTGCTCGGCATAGGGCCACCTCTTACTGCAGGCATACATTATCATGCAATGAGCGTTTTGTTTTACAGGATGCAAGATGCTTAACATTCTTGCGCGATTAAATAATGTATTTTCAATTGCATTTAGCATTTATCTTGTCAACGTTGCGTTAAACAATCATGCATTGACGTTTCTCTTATGGCTAATCCCAATTCCTGAAATTAACATATTTTGAATTTTAAGAAGATTCAACAAACGTGCACATCATTTACAGTCTTCACCTCTATTTGAGTAACTAAGTAAGTAAGCAAGTTTATTGGCCAAGTATTCACATACAAGGAATTTGCCTTGGTGCTCCGTCCACAAGTAACAACATGACATACAGTGACAGTTACGAATAACTCAGAAAACACTAAACATTAATAATAATAAAACGTTAATGATAAAACACCATTGATCAAGCATGTGAACCAATAAAATACCAGATCAAAGGGAGGCTACAGATTTTTGGCTGTTGAGTAGAGCAGCTACTTGTGGATAAAAACTGTTTTTATGTCTGGCTGTGGCAGCTTTGACAGCCCGGAGTCGCCTTCCAGAGGGGAGTGATTCAAAGAGTTTGTGGCCAGGGTGAGAGGGGTCAGAGATGATCTTGCCCGCACGCTTCAATATTGTTTTATATTTGGATGAATCATAATCACACAGGATGATTTGCACAAGACTTGATTCCATTTTGTATGTCATGGCTTTTTTTGTTAAGATTCAGTTGCCCACAATGAACACATTCTAAAGTGAGTCTGAACCGGCTTCTGAACCAGTCTGAAGAAGGGTTTCGGCCCGAAACGTTGCCTATTTCCTTCGCTCCATAGATGCTGCTGCACCCGCTGAGTTTCTCCAGCTTTTTTGTGTAACCTTTGATTCTCCAGCATCTGCAGTTCCCTCTTAAACACATTCTAAAGTAATTTTGCAGCCACGATTCACGTAAGGGTACATTTCTGAGGTAACAATTGGTGGAAGTTAGGAAGAGAATAAATTAAATCAGGATGAATTAGAAATCGCAGCAACCCAACACGCGTTATTGATTGGCAATATAATATTGATATATTTCTGGGAAACTCAGAGTTAACCTGCCATAGCTTTAATGATTGTATACATTTGTTTCTGGATCAAGGTTTCTGTGCCCTCCTGCCCTTTTGCAGATTGTAATAACAGTACTGATTTGTCGTAAAATGAGTTGCATAATAAAACTCATGGATGTGGCGTTTGGATTGGATCCTCGTTCTAATTAATAGTTTGATGCGAACAAGTGTATGATGGATATTGCCGAACTTTCACCCACATAACCTACTCTAATGGATAATTTCACTTGCACCACGAAATCCAAGGAATTAAACTATTTTATCTTGTACATCGCAGTGAATTTTGGAATATTTCCCCTTTTCTAAGGGATTATGGGCAGGTGACAACAAGTTTCTGCATCACCACTTCACTGACATATTAACAAGTGTGCACATTACCCGGGAGGTCACAATCAAATATGCCCGCAGTGCAAAGCAAAGAACCTGAGAAAAGAAAGACTGGTTGGGTCGCCTACATTGGTAATTTGAGCAGTATGCTCAGTTTGTAAATGTGGATGTCGCCATGACAGAAGCCGGTTACGGAAATGGCGCTGAAGATTACCCATCAGCTACTACGGCTTTGTCGCGGAGTGGACCATCTTGCTCCGCTCTCTCATCTTTGGTACAAAGTGCATAGTATACAGGCACAGATCATGGGAGTCTACCAGTTAAAGCAAGGAGGCAGAGGAAGCAGTTGGAAAGCAACGACAATTAATTAATGACATTATCAATGACATAAGACTGCCTTAGCAACAAGTTTGATGCAGTGTCGAGAGAGAAAGACAGACAGTGAGAGAGAGAGAGAGAGAGAGTGAGAGACAGAGAGAAAGAGAGAGAGACAGAGAGAGAGAGAGATAGACAGAGAGAAAGAAGAGAGAGAGAGAGAGACAAAGAGAGAGACAGAGAGAGACAGAGATAGATATTGTGGGGTGGGGATGGGGGGGGGGCAGCATGAGCAACACATATATAAGTGAATTAAACAAACAAACTTTGTTTGTTAGTCCCATTTGTCTGCCTTTGGCCCACTAAGCCTATCCATGTACCTGTCCAAGTGTATTTTAAATGCCGTTATAGTACCCCTCAACTACCTTCTCTAGCAGCTCGTTCCATCAACCCACCAGTTTCTGAATGGAAAAAGTCACCACTCAGGTTTTTCTTAAATCTTGCCCCTCTCACCTTAAACCTATGTCCACTGGTTCTTGATTCCCCTGAGTAAAAGATTCTGTGCATTCACCCTATTGATTCCTCTCATAGTTTTATACATCTCGAAAAGATCACCTCTCAGCCTCCTGCGCTCTGAATAAAGTTTCAGTCTGCCAAACCTCTCCCTATAGCTCAGGCCCTCGAGTCCTGACAACATTTTCATAAATCCTCTTTGCACTCTTTCCAGCTTAATGAGATGCTTCCTATAGCAGGGTGCCCAGAACTGAACACAGTACTTCAAACATGGCCTCTAAAATGTCCTGTACAGCTATAACATACGTCCCAACTTCTATTCTCAATACCCTGACTGATGAAGGTCAATGTACCAAATACCTTGTTTAAGAAGGAACCAATATTCACCGCCCCATCTACCTGTGACATAACTCTCAGGGAGCTCTGTGGCCAGTACCTCGAGACCCACCCGCTCCGTAGCACTTCCCAGGCCCCCATCAGAAGCCCTCGTTTGGCTTCTCAAAATACAACACCTCACACTGATCTGCAAGGTGTCATAAATGTGCTTAATTCCTTTGATTTGATGTTGTGGAAAGAAACATTTCTTTGATGTTATTTGCAATGGAGTCAGCAAAAAACATCACATAACAAGAAATAAATGTTCTATGTTTTCAGCTGCATATAAGGCTTTCTGGGAGGAAGAATGGCTTCCGGCCATTCTTATTGGCAGCATGAAAAGATTTGGTGCATTGTAGTTATTCAAGGTGGTCCATGAATCTGATTTCATGCAGACAGGACTTAAAGGGGAAAATAGGAGGGCTAAAGGAGCCATGAGCTGCCATTGGTAAGTTGGACTAAGGAGAATCACAAGGCATTTTATGTGTATATGGGTAACTATGGAAGGGGTAGGCCCACCAAAGGACAATGAAGGAATTTATACATGGAGCCAAAGGAAGTGGGCAAGATCCTAAATGAGGACTTTGCATGGATATTCACTAAGGAGAAGGATAGGAATAATGTTACGATCAGGGAGGGGTATGTTGATAGTCTAGAGCATGCCAATATTAAAAAGGAGGTGGTGTTGAGTGTCTTGAGAAACATCAAGGTGGGTAAGTCCCCAGGCCTAATGGAATATATCCCAAGAGAAAAGGGAGGTGAATGTTGGGGCCTTGAAAGAAGATAGTATCCTCTTCAATGACAAGGATGTCCCAGATGTCCCTGGGGCGGTACGGTGTTGCAGCAGTAGAGTTGCTGCTTTACAGCACCAGAGACCCGGGTTCATTGCTGACTTACAGGTGCTGTCTGTACAGAGTTTGTGCATTCTCCCTGTGACTGTGTATTTTGTCGGTTAATTGCCTTTGGTAAAGATTGTAAATTATCCCAATGTGTGTAGGATAGTGCTGGTGTATGGGATTGGGCATCGACCCGGTGGGCTGAAGGGCCTGTTTCCGCACTGTATATCTGCACTAAACTAAAGTGAGTAGATATTAAAGAATCGTGCCAAATTCCCAGTTAGTTGCAGCCAGAAATGCAAAGGAATCAATGGGCTTGTGTCTTCAGCATTTCTGTTAATTTAGGTGGTCTTTAAAATAAAATTCACCGCTAATTTATTTTGCTTCCCATTTCTCATGCCTGCAGCCCCCCCTCCTTATTCCTCAGTGCCTTTACCAATTTTAGAGATGTACTCCCATGGCCTGAATGTTGCCACCAAGGCAACCCTTGTAGCCCAATGCAAATGTCCCTTGGAGAGGATGAGATAAGCTGCCTCGGCCTCTGCACAGACAAATTCTGTGTAACAGGTTGAGACTTATGGAAAGTTGGAATGTATCAAAGTCAAGTCACTTTTATTTCTATAGCACATTTAAAAAGCAACTCTCGTTGGCCAAAGTGCTCTACATTGGTGGAGGTACTAACGTTATACAACATTGGTTCATAAATTAAGTACATACATAAATACATACATGTAGTCCTCACTCAGAGGACGTCAAGAAAGGCTTGAGAGTAAAGATGAGTTTTAAGTCTCGACTTAAGGAGTCGATGGAGGGGGCAGTTCGGATGGGAAGAGGGATGCTGTTCCACAGTCTAGGAGCTGCAACCGCAAAGGCGCGGTCGCCCCTGAGCTTATGCCTAGACTGCGGGATGTTCAGTAACACCAAGTTGACCGATCTGAGGGACCTGGAGGTGGTGTGGTGGGTGAGCAGACTTTTGATGTAGGCGGGGACAAGCCCGATAAGGGCTTTGTAAACATAAAGAAGGATCTTGAAATGTATTCGGAACCGCACAGGGAGCCAGTGGAGAGAGGCCAGGATCGGGGTGATGTGGGCCATTTTTCCGGTGCCCTTCAGGAGTCTCGCTGCGGCGTTTTGGACCAGTTGCAGGTGGGACAGAGAAGATTGGCTGATGCCTGTGTAGAGGGAGTTGCAGTAATCGAGGCGGGAGGAGATAAATGTGTGGATGATCTTTTCCAGCTCATCAAACTGGAGGAATTGTTTTATTTTTGATATCTTCCTAGTCAGGACAATTGTTTTTTGTATATGATGTCCTTATAGAGTCATACAGTGTGGAAACAGGCCCTTCGGCCCAACTTGCCCACACTGGCCAACATGTCCTTGCCAAACTAGTCCCACTGCGCTTGGTCCATATCCCTCCAAGCCTGTCCTATCCATGAACCTATCTAACTGTTTCTTAAACATTGGGATAGTCCCAGCCTCAACTACCTCATCTGGCAGCTTGTTCCATACACCCATCACCCTTTGTGTGATAAGGTTACCCCTCAGATTCCTATTAAATCTTTCCCTTTTCACCTTGAACCTATGTCCTCTGGTCCTCAATTCCCCTATCTCTGTGCAAGAGACTGTGCATCTACCCGATCTATCCCTCTCATGATTTTATACACCTCTATAAGATCCCCCTCATCCTCCTGGACTCCAAGGAATAGAGACCCAGCCTACTCAACCGCTCCCTATAGCTCACACCCTCTAGTCCTGGATATAATCCTCTTATGTGAGAGCTTCCCTTCTTTGTGTTGAAGGACACACGTTTGCCAGGTGAACTTTATGTAAGGCTAAACAGTAAACAGCACTAGGCTAATTTGCCATGGAGGTATGGCATTCAACGCCAATATACGTATGGATTATTTTCAACAAGAAGCAGGAATAGGAACTATAGTTGGTTTTCTGCTTGTCTTCTTCTCCCTATGCTCACCACTGATCAATACAGTTTTAAGATCTGAGACCTACATCACTGCCCCAGGCATGTTCTTCACCTGAAAGCCATTTAATAAATGATAACGTTACCCAAACTTCAATTGTTCCCCATTTAGCCGTAACTTTTCCTGCTCTTATTTTGTTTTTAACAAAACTTTTTTCATCCCAAAACGATAAATGTTGTCAGGAGCATTAATTTGAATCTATGCCAGACCGAAACTAATCTTATTTAAAGTCCTATTGATCACTGGACCACATGAAGAGAATAATTTGTTCGCACCAGTGTCACCTGATTTGTTGCGACTATTGGGAGAGCATGGTGTCAAGATGATGAATGATCATTCTCGGGGTTTAATAATGGGATGCATATTGCATTTTCATTGCAGTGTGTGATTAGATTGCATATATAGCATTGTGCTGCCCAGATACAGGTGAGGGTGCAGACTCTATTCCTTGCAAAACTTACACCCCCCCCTCCCAGCCTGGTATCTGGCCATCTCGGTATATATTATCCACATTACACCTGGAAGATATGAGACTCTTCCTCGCAGGCAAAGCAGACCACTTCCAAAAGACGTGGTCTGCATTTATGGACTTACTACAAGTATAAGGTGCAACAGTAATTTAAAAATAAATGGTGCCAGGATCTGGTAATGGGGGATGAAAAATATGGTTGATATATCCTTTTTTGCGTGGTTTTTTATAATAGAACAATTGTTTCTCTTTCTTTCTCTCTTTTCTAGGGTCTATTTCTTAACTTTCTTCCCTAACTCTCTTTCTAATGGGCTTTTTTTCCCAACACTTTCTCCCACTATCACGACTCTTTCTCACTTTCCTTACTTTCTTTATTTCTATCTTTCTTAAAGCTCAAAAAATGAAGGGGTACAACAAATGTAATAAGATATATGTGGTGGTACTACTGTAACTTATTGTACTTCTAATAAATTAAAAAAAAAATATATATATATATATATTATTCCATCTATTCCGAAAAAAGATGCACCTTGTTTAGATTATAAAAGTTATACTGTCTGCTCTAATTTGATGCACCTGTTTTTTCGAGCAGTGGTCTCCCAACGTAGGGCGTACACCGTTTACAGGGGAAGCATCCTTTGATTTTTTAGGGGCAATGGTCCCGCGAAAGGAAACTGGGCAATTGCATCTATTTTTAATTTTCAGACAGTGGGACGCAAACGCTAAGCATCGCAATGTCCACAATTCAGCTCTCAAAGATACGATCACTGACACATTTTGGCAGACGGAGGTGAGGATTGCTGGGTTTTCAGTAATAGACTGAATATGGATCTTTTTTCTTCACCTGATCAGAGACTTGCAGCAAAAGCAAAGCCTCGCCCAAACGTTTCAACAGGGTCTTGATTGTTCTTTGATGGAATAATATCTAGTTATTTTAATGATCAGAATTATGGTTTTGATCTGCACAATCAACCAATTCAGAGTTGAAAAATTAACACTTCTAAAACACATGCCTTGAATGGTTTTCCACAATTAAATAGGTCACAAATCACACAGGATGGCCAGAACGCTAAGCATCCCAATGTCCCCATTTCATAGCTTCCCTCAAAGATACAAACTGACACATTTTGGCGGACAAAGGTAAGTGAACCAAGGGTATTGATTAGTAGAACTGGTGCTAAAGATTAGTTTTTCTTTAAAGGTATCACAGACTTGCAGCAAAAGCAAAGCCGGGCCCAAACGTTTCAATGGAGCTTGATTCTAGAGTTTCGGGCCGATGGAATAATATCTAGTTATTTAATGATCGGAAACAGGACCTTTTGATCTGCACATTCAACCAATTCAGAGTTGAAAAATTAACACTTCTAACACACATGCCTTGAATGGTTTTCCACAATTAAATAGGTCACAACTCACACAGGATGGGAGGAACTTTCCATCTCTGAGCATATTCATAGTCAGGTCACGAGGAGATTGTACAAACTCCGTACAGCTCTAGAAGTACAAATCCACCTAGGTCTCGGCGCCGCAAATGCTAAACATAGCCAAGAGGTATGGATTAGTGATTGGGAATGGTGCTAAAGATTAATTTAGTTTAAAGGTACACAAAATACGGGGAGAAACTCAGCGGGAAGGAAAGCAGAGGACGCATCAAGGCAGTTAAAGATGAAGTTAAAGATTAGTTATTAAACTGGCGGAAGGATTTGGTGCCTGGTGGATTTCGAGGGAGTGCAGAAACAGGACCTTTCGGACGGTTCCCACAGGGTCCGCGCCGACCAGCGATCCCCTGGATAGACTTGGTTTAACTCTCTAGATCCTAGAAACCCACTAGGGACTTAATGTTTACATTTACTGAAGGGGTTTAACCTACATACTTGTACGTCTTTAGGGAGTGTGGGAGGACACTGAAGATCTCTGAGCAAATTCACGCAGGTCACGAGGAGAACGTACAAACTCCGTACAGACAGCACCCGTAGTCAGGTTCGAACCCAGGTCTCCGGCGCTGCATTCGTATAACATAGCCAAAGATCAGCGGGGATATTTAAGATTGGGTAAGTTTTAAAGAACAATTGAAGGTAACTAAGGGGATCAGGGGGTATGGAGAGAAGATGCAGGTACGAAGGAAAGCTAGCCAGTTGGATGACGCAGCCATGATCATATTGATAAATGGCGGTGCAGGCTTAAACTGGCCGAAGGATTTGGTGCCTGGTCTATTTCAACAGGAGGACATTTCCCTATCTCACGAAGGTTATTGACATTGGAATAGATACTTTGGAATTCATGAGAATGAAATATGGGTTAAAGTATGAAAGCTAGGTTTGTACATCTGTGAAAATATAAGATTACATTGCAAGCCAACTGGTATTTAAGATGGAAAATGATTTGATACTCATATATGCATCCCATTATTAAACCCTGAGAATGGTTAGAACTCATGTTCTAAACGTAGGTGCATTTATATTAGGAACAGCATTTGTACACTCAGTCCCTTGAGCCTGCTCCAAAATTCAACTGGATCATGGCTGATGTAATTGTAACATCAACTCCATTATTATGCCCGCCTGCAGTCAACCTTCACCCTCTAGATAGAGGGTAAACTAGTACTTCCAGTTGGTAAGAACAGTAGAGAAAAAGATTGAGTGAGACTACGTGAGGTGATGGCATTTTGTCCTTGCACAAAATTAGTGAAAGTTAAAGCTGTTAATTGAAAATCTAAAAACTGAGATGGAAGGATTTTGGTTACATAGAAACATAGAAAATAGGTGCAGGAGTAGGCCATTCGGCCCTTCGAGCCTCCACCGCCATTCAATATGATCATGGCTGATCATCCAACTCAGTATCCTGTTCCTGCCTTCTCTCCATACCCCCTGATCCCTTTAGCCACAAGGGCCACGTCTAACTCCCTCTTAAATATAGCCAATGAACTGGCCTCAACTACCTTCTGCGTTACTTCAGGTGATAAGTGTTAAGTCAAGTGATAAATGGGGTTAACGTACAGATCAGCAATGGTCGACTTGAGACAAGATCTGGGGTCTGAAATAATGTCTTTCAGTTTAAATGTGGCTTTCTCAAAGTTGGCTGGAGGTTAAGAGATCCTTCTCAAAGTCTTGGTTCTTGGTTCTTGGTCCTCCAAAATATTCCAAATGGAATTTAAAATGGAGGTGGTGGAGGGAGGATTTAAGCCAGAGAGGGTTATTGGGAAGAAAGAGCTACCTTAAATTTAGTTGTATCTGGTTGGGTAACTGTGGTAGGGTGAAGACTATACCGTACTTTAATTGTGCGGGGGAAGAACGAATTGCTGTACACATCTGTCTTGGTAGCTAGAATCTCAAATTGGACTGAATGCCCTTGTCTGCTTCTAATTGGTTTGGGTTTAGTGTAGGTCTTGTAATGTATGTCGAGCTGACCATTTAACATTTTGTAAAAACAGATCAAACAGTGAGCTTCACGTTCTCTCTCAAGCTCTGTCTTCTAAGGTGGTTCAGCCAGCAGAGCTGTTGTTTGTGGATTCTAACAACTTATTGAATCACATTTAGAAACATAGAAATATAGAACCATAGAAATTAGGTGCAGGAGTAGGCCATTCGGCCCTTCGAGCCTGCACCGCCATTCAATATGATCATGGCTGATCATCCAACTCAGTATCCTGTACCTGCCTTCTCTCCATACCCCCTGATCCCTTTAGCCACAAGGGCCACATCTAACTCCCTCTTAAATATAGCCAATGAACTGGCCTCAACTACCTTCTGTGGCAGAGAATTCCAGAGATTCACCACTCTCTGTGTGAAAAATGTTTTCCTCATCTCGGTCCTAAAAGATTTCCCCCTTATTCTTAAACTGTGACCCCTTGTCCTGGACTTCCCAAACATCGGGAACAATCTTCCTGCATCTAGCCTGTCCAACCCCTTAAGAATTTTGTAAGTTTTTATACGATATCCCCTCAATCTTCTAAATTCTAGTGAGTACAAGCCGAGTCTATCCAGTCTTTCTTCATATGAAAGTCCTGACATCCCAGGACTTTCATAGCATCCTCCTCACAATTCACACTGCCACCCAGCTTTGTGTCATCTGCAAATTTGCTAATGTTACTTTGAATCTTTTCATCTAAATCATTGATGTACAATTGATGTACAAGTCCAATTGAAGAAGACTTTCTGTGCAGTATTTGCCACCTCCTGTACTGTTTAACCAACACATACCAATCTATCTACTTCTTTTCTCTCTTCCATCTCTTTAATCACTTTGCTGGATATTCAACTTCCTCCTTTGCTCCTTGTGCTCTCTTGTGTGCCTGAGTTTACCGTCCACGTCTCAATTTTCCCTACAGGTGCACAACCTTTTATCCGAAAGCCTTGGGACCAGACACTTGTCGGATTTCGGACATTTTCGGATTTCCGAATGGAAGATTTTTAGCGTAGATTAGGTAGGTAGCGCGGGCGGCTTGAAAAGTCTGGAGCGGCTGCCTCCTCCCCGGAGACCGGGAGAATCATTGTAAATCATTGCATAAATGTTAGTCAGTTAGTTTGGAGGGATTTTATGTGGGGGGGGGAAACTTTGATTCTTAGTCCCCTACCTGGTCGGCGACTCCCAACATCGCGGAGCTGGGGGCTCCGTCCGGCCGCGGGCGGCGCCGCTTGGAGCTCCGACCCCGGCAACTCTGCCCCTGGCTGCGAGGCGCTCCAAATCCAGCGCCGCCCGCGGCCGAACGCCCGCAGCCCCAGCTCCGCGAATGTTGGGAGTCGGCGGCCACAGCGCCCCGGAGCTTACCGCAGGGCGACCTGGTAAGGCATTGCCC
Source organism: Leucoraja erinaceus (assembly GCF_028641065.1). Taxonomy (NCBI): domain Eukaryota; kingdom Metazoa; phylum Chordata; class Chondrichthyes; order Rajiformes; family Rajidae; genus Leucoraja; species Leucoraja erinaceus. The sequence continues at coordinate 2,192,985 of NC_073378.1, forward strand.
GCTCCCCGCTGGTATCCCAGCGCTGCGACGCCGCCGACTCCCAACATTCGCGGAGCTGGGGCTGCGGGCGTCCGGCCGCGGGCGGCGGTGGATTTGGAGCGCCTCGCAGCCAGGGGTAGAGTTGCCGGGGTCGGAGCTACAACCGGTCGCCGCCCGCGGCCGGACGCCCGCAGCCCCAGCGCTGCGGAGCTTACTGCACGGCGACCCGGTAAGGCATTGACCGCTCCCCGCCTCTCTGACCAGGTAGGGGACTAAGAATTAAAGTTTACCCCTTCACCCCCCCTTCACATAAAAGCCCTCCAAACTAACTGACTAACATTTAAGCAATGATTTACAGATGTTTAAGTGTCTCCCCCGTCTCCGGGGAGGAGGCAGCCGCTACAGTAGTACAGACCTGGGTTGACCGTGGGTCGTTTCGGGTCAAGTTTGGCGCCAAACGCGAGCATTGGTGTGCAGACGATATCCTGGAAAAAATGGCCGGTTTTCGGAGTTTTTCAGTTTCCGGAACACCGGATAAAAGGTTGTGCACCTGTATTTCTTTATTTGTTTCTGGCAATAGAACAGGGGGAAGCAATATCTTTAGGACTCCAGTGGAGTGAATGGATTACTTGTGGAGGAAGGAACTGCAGATGCTGGTGTACACCAAAGATAGACACAAAATGCTGGAGTAATTCAGTGGGACAGGCAGCATCTCCAGAGAGAAGGAATGGGTGACCCTTTCTATCCTGGGCTTCCTCCACTGTCAGAGTGAGGCTCATTGCAAATTGGAGAATCAACATCTTACAACTCAGCGATATGAATATTGATTTCTCTAACTTCAAGTAACCTTGCCTTCCCTCTTTCTCCATCCCTCCCCCATCCAAGTTCTCCGACAAGTTTCATTGCCTCCTGATTAAATATTTCTGATTGTATACCTCGTTGTCACCTTCCCCTCAGCTAACAATATACCATTCTATATTTCCTTGTACATCGTCCCCTTTGATCTGTGTTTTCACACCGTACCCTTCCATATCTCTATGTCTCCCTCTCCCCTGACTCTCAGTCTGAAGATGGTTCTTGACCCGAGACATCACCCATTCCTTCTCCAGATATGCTGTTACTCTTGCTGGGTTACTCCAGCATTTTGTGTCTATCTTTGAATGGATTACTTAATCTATATCTCTCTTCAAAGGTTCAATCAACCGTATTGCACATACAGTGTATTTTATCATGAATAAAATGGCTAACGGCATGTCAGCTCTTTTAGACTTAAGAGATTCAGCACAGAAACAGGCCCTCTGGGCCACTGAGTCCCAGCCTACCAGCGATCCCCAGACACCAGCACTATCTTACACACAAGGGACAATTTACAATTTTACTGAAGCCAATTAACCTACAAATCTATACGTCTTTGGAGTGTGGGACTGAAACCGGAGCACCCGGAGAAAACCCATGGGGTCACAGTGAGAACATACAAACTATGTACAGACAGCACCCATAGCCAGGATCCAACCCGGGTCTCTGGTGCTTTGGCAGCAACTCCGTCTCTCTGCAACTGTGCCGCCCCTTTTAAACGAGAATGATGATAAACTGATTTAATTAGCATACAGTTAGTCACAATTTGCATTCGTATAGCATTTTTAACATCTATATCTATATCTTCTATATATATATAAAACTGTGTGGCTGCCAGCTCGCTGTGTGTGTTTCTGTCTGACTTGTGGCTGCCAGCCTTTGATTCGTTGCTACGCCAACACCCGACCCAGAAACGCCCTGATATTTTCCATTTCGGTAGAGATTTCACTTTTCATTCCAAGTATCCACTCCTCATTAAATTTTGTCGTGTTTATGTACACTTTTTTCAATCAAATCCTTCTCCCCCCCCACTCACTCATTTTGTCGCCTCCTGCTGGCCAGCGACCATAACGGCTGCTGGCGCCCGCATCTCGCCTCAAAGACGCCATTTAAAAACAGCCGCATTGCTGATTCCTGAGCCGCTTGAGTTAGAGGACCACATCTCCCGTGGGGGCTACGGGTAGGGAACGGCTACATTGGGGGAACAGACTCAACGGGTCTGCACTTGGTCTAGTTACATATAAAACGCCCCAACACTATCCACAAAAATATTATAAGGATAGAAAAGCGGCAGCAATACATTTATGTGGAGTATATGATTGGAACTGTAATGTCGAATTGTACAGACTCATTTTTAACACTGTAATTCAATCCTTTTGAGACTACTCCAAAGAGTTCTTCTGCAATTGTATAGGGCTCTGGTGAGACCACATCTGGAGTATTGTGTACAGTTTTTGGTCTCCTAATTTGAGGAAGGGCATCCTTGTGATTGAGGCAGTGCAGCGTAGGTTCACCAGATTGATCCCTGGGATGGCGGGACTGTCATATGAGGAAAGATTGAAAAGACCAGGCTTGTATTCACTGGAGTTTAGAAGGATGAGGGGGCATCTTATAGAAAGATATAATATTATAAAAGGACTGGACAAGCTCGATGCAGGAAAAATGTTCCCAATGTTGGGCGAGTCCAGAACCAGGGGCCACAGTCTTAGAATAAAGTGGATGTCATTTAAGACTGAGGTGAGAAAAAACTTTTTCACCCAGAGAGTTGTGAATTTGTGGAATTCCCTGCCACAGAGGGCAGTGGAGGCCAAGTCACTGGATGGATTTAAGAGAGAGTTAGATAGAGTTCTAGGGGCTAGTGGAGTCAAGGGATATGGGGAGAAGGCAGACACGGGTTATTGTTAGGGGACGATCAGCCATGATCACAATGAATGGTGGTGCTGGCTCGAAGGGCCGAATGGCCTCCTCCTGCACTTATTTTCTATGTTTCTATGAGTTATCAATCATTATGGAATCCTGACTTTGGATACAGTGCATTTAGTAATGAGCTTGCCTCAGTAAAGTCAGAGGAAACAGCATTCTCACTGTTAGCTTGGGCATATATGCACATGCTACAGTTAATGTTAACCAAGCATCCATCTGTGTGGAAGAATAGCCACGACATCGCTTGTGTTCTGGATAAAAATAAGTGCTGTTATGATTTATTTTGCACTGCTTTATCAAACGGGCTAAACAGATGATCTGTTAATGAGATAAATATTCTGTGATTTTGGACCCGGTAGGATGCAGGTGCTGCAATCCAGAATGACAAACAACTATGTCTATAAAATGATGAGATTTCACAATCGTGGAATTTCTGTGACTTTAAGGCACAGAAAGTCGGAAAGAAGACACCAAAACTTTTTTTCAGGGCATAGCTTCATAGTCAGACAATGGAGATGTGCCGGGCAGGTTTTTTTCTTTTACATAGAGTGGTGGGTGCCTGGAACATGTTGCCAGGAATGGTGTTATTGGCAGATACGATAGTGATATTTAAGAAGCTTTAGATAGGCACATGGACATGGAGGGATATTGATCACATGTAGGCAAAGGAGATTAATCCATTTTAACATTATGGGATGTCAGGACTTTCATATGAAGAAAGACTGGATAGACTCGGCTTGTACTCGCTAGAATTCAGAAGATTGAGGGGGGATCTTATAGAAACTTACAAAATTCTTAAGGGGTTGGGCAGGCTAGATGCAGGAAGATTGTTCCTGATGTTGGGGAAGTCCAGAACAAGGGGTCACAGTTTAAGGACAACGGGGAAATCTTTTAGGACCGAGATGAGAAACAATTTTTTCACACAGAGAGTGGTGAATCTGTGGAATTCTCTGCCACAAAAGTAGTTGAGGCCAGTTCATTGGCTATATTTAAGAGGGAGTTAGATGTGGCCCTTGTGGCTAAAGGGATCAGGGGGTATGGAGAGAAGGCAGGTACGGGATACTGAGTTGGATGATCAGCCATGATCATATTGAATGGTGGTGCAGGCTCGAAGGGCCGAATGGCCTACTCCTGCACCTATTTTCTATGAATCTATGTTCAGTATGGACATTGTGGGCTGAGGTTGTGTTCCTGTGCCCGCACTGTTCAATCTTCCGAGTCCCCACAGCAGATTGTTTCCTGCATTTTGATAACTTTTCCCTCATCATTATTCATTGTGACAATACCTGACTGATATGAAGGCGAAGGAATACAGGCAACTGATTGATGAAATCCATTGATACAACATGGTAGTGAACCGCAGAGGTGAAAGCAAGAAGTGAAAACACACAGTGGAAAACTAATTGCATCGTGAGCAATCTGAGAGATTGGAGTTGGTGTCCAAGGTCATGGCATAGTCCGTAACTTCACTATGTGAAGATGCTGGATAGATTTATTGCTGATTGGTTCAGTAGATTTCGCCACACAAACCATGCAGAGAATGAACTGGCATGAAAAGAATTGAGGATGGCAGAGATGAATAACATGAAGCAGAAGCAAGGGAGAAAATGATGTTGGGTATTGGTTTCTACTAGACAGAGTTTCAAAGTTATGATCTTGAACCTTCTTGCAATGTCATGCATTTATTTAGCAGATGTTACATTTCAATTGAACATTATTTGTGCTTTGTCCTCAGTCCAGAGCACAGGGGAGAGCTTTAGAATAAGGCGAGACATGAAATCTTTCCAGCTGCTTTATGTCACTTGATCATAGGAGTATTTTTTTCTGAAACAGGATTGCAAAGAGGAAGTGCAGCAAAGTTATTATCTGCAGCCTTTTAAGATGTCATTATTATGAATCTGAATCTGAATCTGAATGTACCCACGTCCTCAACCCGACCTCAATCATTTCTCTACACCTCTGCTTCAGATTCCCCATTCTCTCTTGGCACAGTTCAGGATTCCAGATTCAAGAGACATTTATTGTCACATTCACCAATTGGTACAGTGAAACCTGGGGTCACCGTACAGCCATACAAATAAAAAACAGAACAAAACACGATAGTATTTTAACATAAACATCCCCTGCACAGCGGAATCAAAGTTTCCCACTGTGACGGAAGGCCCAAAGATCAGTCATCCTCCTCTTTGGTGTTCTTTGATGTACACCCGTGGTCGGGGCCTCCCGAGTCCACCACCAGCAGTCGCCGCTACGGGTGGCCTGATGCGCAGGCCCTCTCGCCGGGATGATGGAACTCCAACGTTGGAACGGGAGAACAACCTCCGAATCGGCCACTTCCTACCGGAGTCAGCGGCTCCCGAAGTCCACAGGCCAAACGGAGACCTCGGCAAAGGGCCCCAGGGCACCGCGACGTTGAAGTCAGTGCAGTCACTGGAAGCTCTTCAAACCACAGCCCCACGGCAGGCCCAGCACTCCGGAGCTTCAAACGGCGATCCCAGGTAAGGCATCGCCCGCTCCGCGATGTATCCAGCGCTGCGCCGCCGCCGCTGGAGCTCTGGTCCGGTCCCCGGCAGGAAACATAGAAACATAGAAATTAGGTGCAGGAGTAGGCCATTCGGCCCTTCGAGCCTGCACCGCCATTCAATATGATCACGGCTGATCATCCAACTCAGTATCCCGTACCTGCCTTCTCTCCATACCCCCTGATCCCCTTGGCCACAAGGGCCACATCTAACTCCCTCTTAAATATAGCCAATATAGAAATATAGAAAGGCCGCGCCAATCCAGCTGGTAGGCCGCGAGGAGGGGGCGAGGACGAGACTCGGAGAATAGTCGCACCCTCGCCAGGAGGCGACTGGGAGACGCGTTCCCCCTTAACCTACCCCCTCCCCCACATAGAAAAACTAAAGAAACCTCCTCAACATACTTTTAAACAAAATTATAAATTATAAAAAGATGGAAACAGTTGCTTCTTGAGTCGGAGGTTGAAGGTCAAGTCCCTCCCTAGGAATGTGAGCACCAACACTACTCTGAATCTGCCACAGTCAGGGTGAGGGAACACTGTAACAAGAATGCATCTGTCTGATGAGTTGTGGCCTCGTCTGTGCTTTGGTATATGCTGGAGATTAAACTATTTTCAAGAAGAACATTGGAGTCCCACCTGTGTACCGATTATTTGTTTTACTTTAAAATCTCCTGCTTGTATCTTCCTGTGCTCAAATCTTAGTTGAGTTTAGAGATACAGCACGGAAACAGGCCCTTCAGCCTACCCAGTCCATACTGACCAGCCATCCCCACACCTTAACAACTGACTATATCAACTGATTATATTGTGATTTTGACTATAAAATACTTTATGGGATGGAATATATTTAATGCCTGAGATAAATGAACAACTACAATAAAACTGGTTCCTTCTTTCATCCCCTGGGTCAAAATGATAACAATAATTTTCTGATAGAAAAAGATCTGTTATATGAAATATTTCAAAACCAATTGAAAGGTATGATCCTTATTACATTATTTATTAAAATTGTTTTATAAGACCTTAAAACCTCTGGATATTGTTTCTGTATTCAAATGAGACAAGTAGCAGTTTAACCCTTTAAATCTGCTCTGCATCCCAAGGCATCTGCAAATTGACGTTTGTTGATGTGATCTATACCTTGCTTCTATTCTTAATGGCCCACTTTCAAAGTGAAAAGAAAGTCATCTGTTTGTAGATGGCGCACATGATTGAAACAAAATTGCATAGTTTTAGAGCTTGGTAGGATGTTCAGCCATCAAAGCACTAGAATTCAGACTGTTTCAATCTTAATGTAGTCGGACCTCAAAGAGCTAATTCACCAGGGTAACATCATAAGACCTTTATTATGAGGAAAACTGGCATCAGCTTATGGAGTCTAAAGAGGTTCCATAAATTATTCTCAACCTTACCACATCTATAGTCAGGCAGCTGTATAGCAGGAATTGCTGCAGCAGTCGGTGAATCGAATTCACTATTCACTTACTTCAGCCATTCACTACTGTACAGAAATGCAAATCATTCTCCTGGGCTTTTTCAGATACACACACACACACACACACACACACACACACACACACACACACACACACACACACACACACACACACACACACACACACACACACACACACACACACACACACACACACACACACACACAGACACACACACACACACACACACACACACACACACACACACACACACACACACACACACAACACACACACACACCACACACACACACACACACACACACACCACACCACACACACACACACACACACACACACACACACACACACACACACACACACACACACACACACACACACACACACACACACACACACACACACCACACACACACACACACACACACACACACACACTTCCTTTGATGATAAATGAATGTCTCTTTGAGATACTGACAATAGATGTATCCATTTGGTTGGTATGTGGCAATAGTGATTTTAATGTATTATTTATGGCAGTGTATTGAGCTTCGCTGGTACACTTAAAATAGTCATAATTAGTCATATTCTATCCAAATCCCCTTTTCTAAGCTGCAGAATTATCTTTAATAATGGGACGTCCAATCCTTGACCTTGATTAACAGTCCCACTGCACAATCTGGACTTTTCCATAATCCCCATTTATCCAAATAGCAGAAAAATACTGACTAGAAAAGAGAAATCCACCAAGTCTTTGAGAGGTTGACTCTGGTACATATCAACTCTTACCTCAACAAGAGCTTCGACCCATTACAGTTTGCCTACCGTCACACCAGGTCATCGGAGGATACGATCTCGCTGGCTCTCCACACACAGAACATTTGTTTTCTCATGAGAGGAATAAATCGGGTAGATTCACAGAATCTCTTGGCCAGAGTAGGGGAATTGAGGACCAGAGGACATAGGTTGAAGGTGAAGGGGAAAAGATTTAATAGCAATCTGAGGGGTAACTTTTTCACACAAAGGGTGGTGGATGTGGACAAGCTTTTCCCTTTGAGAATAGGGAAGATTCAAACAAGAGGACATGACTTCAGAATTAAGGGACAGAAGTTTAGGGGTAATATGAGGGGGAACTTCTTTACGCAGAGAGTGGTGGCGGTGTGGAATGAGCTCCCAGTGGAAGTGGTGGAGGCAGGTTCATTGGTATCATTTAAAAATAATAGGCATATGGATGAGAAGGGAATGGAGGGTTATGGTACGAGTGCAGGCAGGTGGGACTAAGGGGAAAAAAATTTGTTCGGCATGGACTTGTAGGGCCGAGATGGCCTGTTTCCGTGCTGTAATTGTTATATGGTTATATGTATGGAACAAGCTGCCAGCGGAGGTCGTTAAAGCTGGGACTATCCCAATATTTAAGAAACAGTTAGACAGGCATATGGATAGGACAAGTTTGGAGGGATTTGAATCAAACACAGGCAGGAGAGACAAATGTAACTATGACATGTTGGCCAGTGTGAGCAAGTTGGGCAAAGTGCCAGTTTCCACACTATGATTCATTGATTATATTGTTTACAGTGTACTGTGTTTACATATCCTGTTGAGCTGCTGCAAGTAAGAATCTCATTGTTCTACCTAGGACATATGACAATAAAACACTCTTGACTCTTGAAGTCAGGGAACAAGTCCAGGCGACTGAAGTGAAAGCTAATTCGAGCACTTCTGACCACCAGGGACAAAGTTCCACCACAACAACAAAGCACACGGGGCTATCCAGTTCACTGCACTTAAATAAATAAGTTGAACCAGGCATAGCAAATTTGAGGTCATAAATTGAGTTTTATTTATGCGTTCACAGGCGGTGGGTATTGCTGAATCAGTCAGCATTTGTTCCTTCTGGCAATAGTCCTGACTGAATAGTTCCCAGCTTCTTCAGAACACAGTTAAGAATCAAGTACATTGTTGTGATTCTGGAGTCACGTATTGGGTCAGGATGATGTGATCTCTTGGACGTTAGTGAATGTCATAAGGTTTTATTGTGCCTGTGGAAGCCAAGTCAATGGATGTTTTTTACGGTACAGATAGATACCTCGGTACAAGTGGCAATAAACTAAACTAAACAAAAGTTAGTTAGGTTCTTGATTAGTACAGGTGTCAGGGGTTATGGGGAGAAGGCAGGAGAATGGGGCTTGGAGGGAGAGATATATCAGCCATGATTGCATGGCAGAGTAGGCTTGATGGGCCGAATGGCCTAATTCTGCTCCTATCACTTGTGAACTTCCGAACCTATGATAACTTGAAGGTTTCAAAGTGACAGTTACAGATAGTAGCTATATACTCTATATACTTCATATACTCTGAAGAAGGGTTTCGGTCCGAAACGTCTCCTATTTCCTTCGCTCCATAGATGCTGCTGCACCCGCTGGGTTTCTCCAGCATTTTTGTGTACCTTCGATCTTCCAGCACCTACAGTTCCTTCTTGAACACAAGCTATATACTCTAGTTCATTTTACCTGTGTACTTCAAATCAAATTCCCCCATCCACCATGTTGGGATTCAAACTCATTTCCCTGGATCCATAATCCAAGTTGCTAGTCCAGGAACCTCCTGTGGGTGAGGTAGAGGTACTGCAGATAATACAGCTGTCTCAAATCTCCACCAATCCTGGTTTGATTATGAGCTATCTTTGTGCTATCTTTGTGGAGTTTGCATATTATCCTTGTGACTCCGTGTGGGATGTCCCCAGGTGCTCGTGTTTCAATCTTCATCCCAAAGACATGCTGGATGTTCGGGGAAACCTGTTACTATACTTGTTATGCCTTACGTTTAGCTTGGTTTAGTTTAGAGATACAGCGCGGAAACAGGCCCTTCGGCCCACCGAGTCCGCACCGACCAGTGAATTTAACATTATCCGACACACACTAGGGACAATTTACGTTTCTACCAAACCAATAAACCTACACACTTGTATGTCTTTGGAGTGTGGGAGGAAACGGAAGATTTCAGAGAAAGCCCATGTAGGTCACGGGAAGAACGTACAAACTCCGTATAGACAAGCCCCTGGGGTCAGGATCAAACCCGGGTCTCGGGCCCTGTGACGCAGCAACTCTGCTGCTGTACCACTGTGCCACCCCAAACATTAAGTTTGGAATGATCATCTTTGTGATGCAGCTCTTCCTATTTCTCACGTAACCTTGCCTTTATAACTTCTCCAACGCTGCAAACCTTCCAATCTGCATTCTTTGGATCCCCAAATTTACCCCACCCCCCAAATGCTTTCAATTATCTCAAACCCCCCACCCCGGCCAAGAGCCCCCCTGCCAAAATCCCCTTGCCATAAAGATGCTTGTCAAAGTCTTTCTGATCAACCTTTTAGGCAAATGTTCATCTCACTCGCAATGTTTAAAATAAATTTAGACAGGTACACGGATTGGAAATGTTTAGAGAGGGAGCTGTGACAAGTGTGGATGGGACATGTTGGTCAGTGGAGGCAAGTTTGGCTGAAGGGCCTGTTTCCACGCTCTATGACTCTCTTGCATTTGATTATGATTCAGTGAAGCATCTTATGACTTTTACTATATTCAAAATAATGCATAAATGTAAATTTGTGTTAATAATAGATGTATTGAACATTCTTACCCAAGCTGAATGTTTTTTTCTTGAAACCAAATTATTCCTGCTCGTTTGCACTTTTTCCTGGAAATGTGATTAAATGAACAATAAAAACAGTAAGAGTTTCTATTCACTGGACAACATTAATATTAAAATGCAGCCCGAGGTGATACTTAGTTTGATGTAAGAATCAAACGAGAATCTTGCAGAATAGGGGACAGTGGACAGTAGAAGATGATTGAAAGATCTATCCTGTACCCAGCACACTGATGCAATCATAAAGATAGTCCATCATTGCCTCGACTGCCTTAGAAGATTCAATATGTCAATGAATCCTCTCGTGGACGCCTACAGGTGTACAGTCGAGAGCATATTGTGTTATTGCATCACAGCCCGGTTTAGCAACTCGAATGCCCACGAACTAAGTAGATTGCAAAATGTTGAACACTGTCCAATCCATCACCGGTACCGACTTCCCCACCATCAAAGTGATCCACAGGAATAATGTCTATGCATTATTAATGTCTCTTTGTTTTTTCCTAGATATATAACAAACAATAATAACTGAAATCATAATATACAACATAAACATATGTATTTATATATATAAATATACACACACACAACATATATATACAAAATATATTGCTTTTTTGTTGTTTATTATATATATATTTAAATAAATATATATATATATATATATATATACACACACACATATATATGTGTGTGTGTGCGTGTGTGTGTGCGTGTATATAGTAACTCAGTGGGACAGGCAGCACCTCTGGAGAGAAGGAATATATCTATCTATATTACTAAAAGTCTGTTCTTGACTGGTTTTGGCGATCTGTGCTGCGATTTCCGAGAGAACGCCGCCACCTACGGCCGTCATTTTTGGCCACCCTGCTCAGAGCCTCCCTCTGCCACATGTGTGCTGAGGATTTTTCCCGACGATTAAAAATGACAGAGATATTAATGTTTTTACAAAATTCCCCATTCTCTCTGCTGCCCGCGCTGGCGGCAGGGGGAAGGGACTATAAAACCAGGAAGTGGTGTGCCACACAGTCTCTTCAAGATGGAGGAAGGCAGAGGGTCACGTTTCTCTGAGCTGTGAATAGCACTGAACACATGTCTACTCAAATGTAAGTGCCCTTAGTGGTTCTAAAATGCTTGCAGAATGTGTCTATTGGTTCTAAAGCTTGCAAAAAGTGTCTCTATTGGTTCTAAAGCTTGCAAAAAGTGTCTCTATTGGTTATAAAGCTTGCAAAAAGTGTCTCTATTGGTTCTAAAGCTTGCAAAAAAAGTGTATTGGTTCTAAAGCTTGCAAAAATATGTCTATTGGTTCTAAACCTTGCAAAAATGTCTATTGGTTCTAAAATGGTTCATACTAGCGCTCTAGAAAGACCCATCATTTATTTATTTGCCTCTGTACACCACAGTTTGAGATTTGTAATAGAAAAAAATCACATGTGGTTAAATTGCACATTGTCAGATTTTATTAAAGGGCATTTTTTTTACATTTTGGTTTCACCATGTAGAAATTACAGCTGTGTTTGTACTTACAAAGTGAAAGGCGCTACTTACCCCCCCCCCCCCCCCCATTTCAGGGCACCACAATGTTTGGGACACATGGCTTCACAGGTGTTTGTAATTGCTCAGGTGTGTTTAAATGCCTCCTGAATGCAGGTATAAGAGAGCTCTCAGCACCTAGTCTTTCCTCCAGTCTTTCCATCACCTTTGGAAACTTTTATTGCTGTTTATCAATATGAGGACCAAAGTTGTGCCAATGAAAGTCAAAGAAGCCATTATGAGACTGAGAAACAAGAATAAAACTGCTAGAGACATCAGCCGAACGTTAGGCTTTCCAAAATCAACTGCTTGGAACATCATTAAGAAGAAAGAGAGCACTGGTGAGCTCACTAATCGCAAAGGGACTGGCAGGCCAAGGAAGATCTCCACAGCTGATGACAGAAGCTGATGACAGAAGAATTCTCTCTCTAGTAAGCTGATGACAGAAGAAAGAAAAATCCCCAAACACGTGTCCGACAGATCAGAAACACTCTTCAGGAGTCAGGTGTGGATTTGTCAATGACCACTGCCCGCAGAAGACAAATAGGATGGCCAGGTTACAGTTTGCCAAGAAGTACTTAAATGAGCAACCACAGTTCTGGAAAAAGGTCTTGTGGACAGATGAGACGAAGATTAACTTGTATCAGAATGATGGCAAGAGCAAAGTATGGAGGAGAGAAGGAACTGCCCAAGATTCAAAGCATACCACCTCATCTGTGGTGGGGTTGTTATCACATGTGGCTATAGTGCACATTGTCAGATTTTAATAAAGGCCATTTTTAAACATTTTGGTTTCGCCATGTAGAAATTACAGCAGTGTTTATACATAGTCCCCTCAATTCAGTGCACCATAATGTTTGGGACACAGCAATGTCATGTAAATGAAAGTAGTTGTGTTTAGAATGACTGCTTGAAGTCTGCGATTCAGTTGCTGGGTGTCTTCTCTGGTGATGCTCTGCCAGGCCTGTTTTGCAGCCATCTTTAGCTTATGCTTATTTTAGGGGCTAGTCCCCTTCAGTTTTCTCTTCGGATTATAAAAGGCATGCTCAATTGGGTTCAGATCGGGTGATTGACTTGGCCATTCAAGAATTTATCATTTTTTAGCTGTGAAAAACTCCTTTGTTGCTTTAGCAGTATATTTGGGATAATTGTCTTGCCGTAGAATAAACCATTGGCCAATGAGTTTTGAGGCATTTGTTTGAACTTGAGCAGATAGGATGTGTCTATACACTTCAGAATTCATTATGCTACTACCATCAGCAGTTAATTCCTAATTTCTCCCATCCCGTAGGTTTAAGGTGAAGGGGAAAAGATTTAATAGGAATCTGAGAGGTAACTTTTTCACACAAAGGATGGTGGGTGTGTGGAACAAGCTGCCAGAGGAGGTGGTTGAGGCTGGGACTATACCAACGTTTTAGAAACAGTTAGACAGGTACATGGATAGGACAGGTGTGGAGGGATATAGAACAGACACGGGCAGGTGGGACGTGTAGCTGGGACATGTTGGCAAGTTGGGCCGAAGGGCCTGTTTCCACACAGTATCACTCTATGACTCCATGAAAATGCAATGCCAAAAATGTAGATGGTGGAAACTTGAAATTAAATACAAACATGCTAGAAACAGTGAAGTGTATCTGTGGAGAGAGAAACGGAGTTAATATTTCACATCAATGACTTTTCATCAGAATGAGAAACGATGAAGGCCAAACGTCACATTATTTGTGAAATCAAGTTTTAAGTTGCAGGGAAAGGGAGAGAAGAAGGGGCATGTATGTAATCAAATGGAGATGGGAAGTGTACTGGTATCAGGTGTGAAAGGTCGGTGAAGGTTTGATTGTGATCTGCCTAGTTGGGGATATAAATGGATGAATGGAAACACATTCAAAAAAATCAATGGACTATGACTAGAAGCTAAATTCTAACAACACAGAAATATTAAATAAAAACAAAATACTGGAAATACTCAATGTTTCGGCCCGAAACGTTGCCTATTTACTTCGCTCCTTAGATGCTGCTGCACCCGCTGAGTTTCTCCAGCACTTTTGTCTACCTTCAGCCCTGCAAGTGTTAGACAATGATAATTGTCCACAAAGGAGAGTCTAACCACCTACCCTTCATGATTAGCAGTACTACAACTGCTAAATTGCACACAATCCTCAACTTGGGGGGCTTAATTTAACCTAAAGCGTTGCTGAAATAACTTTATTAGGCTACACGAGTGAATCATGGCAGAATCTGATCATAGAAAGATGAAACTGAAGTTGTTGTTGCTCCACAAGGTATGTAGCTTTGTAATCTTCTGTTATGTAATCTTCTAAAGTAATTCATCATTAGTGCCTTGGGTGTTTACAAATAGGAACAAAACCCTCCTATTTGAGCAATGCCTTGCTGTGAGCATTTTGATGGTGTGCAAAGGCAAACTATTGAATAACCTCTTTAAAAAACTCTCCACTCAAATAAATATTTCACAATGTTATGGATTTTAAGAATTTAATTTTGTTGAAGGTTTATTGATAATATTTCAGCTTCTTTATTGATCTCGTGTGAATGTTCTGGACTTTATTCTGTGCTCTGTAAAATGTTATTTCAAAATTGACCTTTTTATTTCCTGCTATGGCGTTGGTGAGCGTTCTTCAATGTTTGCCCTGCTTCAAGGCAGCACGGTTGTTGAACTTAAGAAATCTTGGGAATTAGCACTGAACAGCAACGGATGTTGGAAAGAGTCGGGGTGGGGGGGGGGGGGGGGGGGGGGGGGGGGGGGGGGGGGGGGGAGGGGGGGGGGGGTGTCACAGAAGCAGTGGAGTCACTCCACACCACACCACACCACCAGATCACTTAGGCTTTGTCAACTGATAGTTCTGAGTGGCCTCCTGTGAGTATCATCACTTTGCAACTCAAGCAAAGTGATGCTACTCACAGGTCCAAAGCAAGCGTTGTCTGCGGAGGGCGCTCAGCATCGCCAAGGACTGCTCTCACCCCAACCATGGACTGTTTACCCTCCTACCATCCGGGAGGCGCTACAGGTCTCTCCGTTGCCGAACCAGCAGGTCGAGGAACAGCTTCTTTCCGGCGGCTGTCACTCTACTCAACAACGTACCTCGGTGTGACTGCCAATCACCACCCCCCCCCCCCCCCCCCCCGACGACACTTATTATTATTTATTCAAATCGTTTGCTATGTCGCTCTTCCAGGGAGATGCTAAATGCATTTTGTTGTCTCTGTACTGTACACTGACAATGACAATTAAAATTGAATCTGAATCTGAATCTTGCCTGTGTTTGCAATTTAAGGCCTATATCTGTATTATCAGAACTTATTATGTCTGAACTGAAAAAATCAATAATATTTAGTTTAAGAAGCACATATTTGCTTTTAGCATTTACTTTTTTGTTACATCTGTGTGAGTGTCAGCATTTGTGTACAAATGTATATGTATATACGCAGTCAAACAAAAGTGTGAGTGTATGTTATATTACACAAAAATGACAGGGTCCTGTAACTAAACCACATTTAGAAGCTCGCCTGTCAGAATATCCTAGATTAGAGATCAACATAAAACAGTAAAAACAAAAGTGTTATTAGTGAAACCAAATAATGAATAAAATATAGCTCTATCTTGGAGCTTACAAATTTTAAATGTGTGGATTACAATTAATAATAGGCAGACAATAGTTGTCATGGTGTCATGTTGCAGGATGTTCTGACACAAGGGATGAAGTACTGTGCTCTCCATAATGTTTGGGACAAAGACCCATTATTTATTTATTTGCCTCCGTATTCCACAATTTGAGATTTGTAATAGAATTATTTTTTTTAATACATTTTGGCTTCACCATGTAGAAATTACAGCAGTGTTTACACATAGTCCCCCCCCTCCCTCCATTTCAAGGCACCATAATGTGTGGGACACAGGGCTTCACAAGCATTTGTAATTGCTCAGGTGTGTTTAATTCTGACAAAGTGCACTTTAACCACGTGATTTTTTCTATTACAAATATGAAATTGTGGAGTACAAAGGATAATAAATAAATGAAGGGTCTTTGTCCCAAACGTTATGGAGGACACGTAGATGATGTAATTTAGAACGGAACATTAACGCTATTATTGAGCACTTTGAATTGAGTCATTAAATATGGGATTTGCAGTAAGAAGTCTGGAACACAGCTGTTGCATTAATGTTTCATTAGCTTCCGTGATAAATGATATCTTTTGATACTTAAGTCTGTAATGTCTGACATTCTAAGTTACCTATGTTCTCATTGTCTCCCTTTTCATTGTTTCTTTGCAAAATAAATATAGATATTGCATAGATACAGACTAATGTTCAAATAATTTAATAGATGCAAAAAGCCACAGATTGCTTAAAAAATATTTGTATTTGTTGCAGTGTTAACATTTGAGAAACAAAATGGTAAATAAAATCTTTGAGATTAATCATGAGTTAAAAACTGAATGGAGACTCTCAAAGTTTCTTCAGAAGAAAGTGTGGCGGT
Organism: Leucoraja erinaceus; assembly: GCF_028641065.1. Taxonomy (NCBI): domain Eukaryota; kingdom Metazoa; phylum Chordata; class Chondrichthyes; order Rajiformes; family Rajidae; genus Leucoraja; species Leucoraja erinaceus. Next base: position 2,209,394 of record NC_073378.1, read on the forward strand.
CAAAATGCTGGAGTAATTTAGCGGGACAGGCAGCACCTCTCGATTGAAGGAATGGGTGACGTTTCGGGGGGAGTCAGGGGTCAGGGAGACACAGAGATATACAAGGGTAGGGTGTGAAACAAGACATTACAGGAGATGGAGAATGAGGACAATGTCGAATAGATTATTGTTAGCTCGGAGACGGTGACAAAGAAGCATACAGAGATTAAATTAAATCAGGGGGACAGTCAGACTGGGCAGAGAGGGAAAGCAACATTTCTTCATCTTAAAGGGCCTGTCACACTTGCATGCGATTGCGTGCGTTTGGCGCCACCAACGACACCAAAGTGGAGTTCACGCTAAGTACGCACTAAGTTCGCGCGTGATGTCATTTAGGACGACAGATAGCACAATGGGCTAAGAGTTCGGCTGGCGACCGGAGGGTAGCCGGTTCAAATCCCGCTTGGAGTGCATACTGTCGTTGTGTCCTTGGGCAAGACACTTCACCCACCTTTGCCTGTAATGGAATGTTACGGCGGCAGGCGCGGGCACACCGCGACACCCTGTGTCTCCCTTTCAAGGGAGATGCTAAAAATGCATTTCGTTGTCTCTGTACTGTACACTGACAATGACAATAAATTGAATCATTTCATTTCATTTCATTTGCGTCATACTTACCAATCAGCTGGGCAGGAGGCCGGCCGACTGAATTTGGGCGTCGCACGGCGTCAAGTGGTGACGTCATCACGCAACGCCTCGTCGGGCAGTGACGTCATCGCGCAACGCCATGCGCTAGGCGTACGCCGTCAAGACGCTGCGTACGCCCGCAATGCGCCTGCGTGCGTACGCGGGTCAACAGGCCATTGGTGCGCTAAATTTTCAGACATTGCAGGAATTTCGGAGTCCCGTGCGATGTCGGGACCAGCCCCGCACAACTCCATACGCCCTCGCGCTTTTAAGTGGGACCGGCCCTTTAAGATGAAGAAAGTACGCCTCAAGCGACCACAAGGTCGCCTAATTTGCGAGCCAAGGTCGCGTAAGTGGGACAGGCCCTTTAGGCAATGAGAAAATGGTCTTGTCACCACTCTGAATTCATCTTCATGGTGCTGGTGATTAACCTGTCATTGTTGACCTGACTTCACTTATTTAGCCTCCCTTAAGTAGGATTTTTGTTGTTGTCTATTTCCTCGTGTTCCCTCAATCCCCCCGACACACACAATTGTTTTGTCGCCAGTAGGCACAGATAGCTCGAGTAACTCAGTGGGGACAGGCAGCATCTCTGGAGAGAAGGAATGGGTGACGTCTCGGGTTGAGACCCTTCTTCAGACTCACAATTGTTTTATCGCTCTAGTTGAACCCAGCCCAAAGCTACACAAATCCAGACAACATCATGATTTAGTTGGATTTTCCAGTAGAACTGACATTTAGCAATTCCACAGGCTGTGCTTTACTGTGAGTGAGGTAAGCTGACAATTGTTGCTGAGAGAATGTAGAGTGCAGACAATAGGTGATCAACCGCAGAAGGCTTTTAACTCGTGCCTTTGTGGCGAAACTAAATCTATCGAGGGCTGCAGAAGCAATTTCATATTTTCAGAAAAGTGGAGTTAGATTTGAGAAGCTGTTACGTTCTTGTCTCCAGATTAAATCCCCTACACAAACTCAGGATATTCCCACCAGGTGATCTTTGAAAATGTGGTGATTCAATGATTGGTGGAAACTATTTAAGAAGGAACTGTGCAGTTGCTGGAAAATCGAAGGTACACAAAAATGCTGGAGAAACTCAGCGGATGCAGCAGCATCTATGGAGCGAAGAAAATAGGAGAAGGGTCTGAAGAAGGGTTTCGGGCCGAAATGTTGCCCATTTCCTTCGCTCCATAGATGCTGCTGCACCTGCTGAGTTTCTCCTCCAGCATTTTTGTGTACCTTTGTTGGAAACGAGATTATTTTGTCTAGGTTGGAGATACTGCATGGAAACAGGCCCTTCAGCCCACCTAGTCCATGCTGACCAACGATCATCCCATACACTGGTATTATCCTGCACACTGGGGACAATTTACAATTTTATCGAAGCCAATTGACCTATAAACCTGTACGTCTTTAGAATGTGGGAGGAAGCCGGAGGAGGAGAAAACAGCCACGAGAAGAACATACAAACTACAGACAGACAGCACCCGTGATCAGGATCGAACCCGGGTCTCCGGCACTGTAAGGCAGCAACTCTACCGCTGCACCACTGTCATCTTTACTTTTGTAGTGAGGTTGACTGAACATAAAGAACATTCAGCCCCTGGTGCTTTTTCCACCATTAACTATGATCATGACAGATCTTTTACCACTTTCCAGCTCGAGCGAGCCACATACCCGTTGATTCGCTTAAAGTCTAACTATGCTTAGTGACTGAATCTCTGCATGCCTCTTGGATACAGAAATCTGAAGACCCTCTACCCACTGTGTGAAGACATTTTTCCTTGTTTTTGTCTTAAATAGTCAACCCCTTTAACGCCCTATTTAAGGAAAATAAAAGTCTACGTCTATTCCATGAAGCCCGTTAAGGATTTTCTGTTTCAATGAGATTATGTTTCATTATTGCATGGGGGACCACTGAGTGTGGGGGAAGGGGAAGAACAATGGAGGACCCAGCGTGGGGGGAGCAATGTGGGGGGGGGGGGGGGGGGGAGAACAAAAGGAAGAGCCGGCCGGTGTGCTTTGTAACATTGTCAGCTCTGTAGCTGGCTGCTATTTGTATACAAGCAAAGAATTTCAGTGCCTTGTCACATGTTACAATACAGTAGTCCATTCCATGATTCTAAACTTGAGCGTACAGGCCCAGTCTTCTTATTCTCTTCATACTGTCAAACCAGCCATCTCCGGAGAACATGGATAAGTGACATTTTGTGGCAGGATCATTCTTCTGACTTGATCAAGCCATGGCTTGATCAATGGTGTTTTATCATTAATGTTTTATTATTATTAATGTTTAGTGTTTGCCGAGTCACTCCTAACTCATGTTGTTACCTGTGGGCGGAGCACCAAGACAAATTCCTTGTATGTGAATACTTGGCCAATAAACTTACTTGCTTACTTACTCGGGACTCAATCCAATGAAACATCACGGTACTCCCCCCATCTTAAATATATCCTTCTTTAGTTAGGGAGACCAGACTTGTACACAATATTCCAGATTCATGCTCACTGGGGATGTATACTTGGAGCAAAGCATCTCTCTATTCTTCTCCAAAAACCCTCTTGCCCTGTTTGCTATCTTAATTGTTTGCTATACATGCATGTTAAAATTCAGTGATTTGCATATAAGCATATCCAGGTCAGCCTGAATGACAACATCTTTCATTCTTCTACCATGCAAAAATACACTACTTTTCTATTTCTCCAAAATGACTGGATCAACACAAGCCAAATTCTGGAAATAATTTCCCTGTTTTCCCTGAGAATCTCAACTGAAATAAAAAACCCATTACAGTACTTCCAGCAATTCCTATTACAGTAAAACCCCCCACCCCCCTCCTCTCTTCCAGCTTTCTTCCCCTAACCCCCTCCCCCCTCCCGAGCAGTCAGAAGAAGGGTCCTGTCCCAAAATGTCACTTAACCATGTTCTCCAGAGATGTTCTCCAGAGATGGATTTAAGAGAGAGTTAGATAGAGCTCTAGGGGCTAGTGGAGTCGAGGGATATGGGGAGAAGGCAGGCACGGGTTATTGATAGGGGACGATCAGCCATGATCACAAAGACCACGGGAGGCAGACAACTGGGTCACAGTTAGGAAGGGCAATTGGCAGAGGCAGGGAATGGTGAGTACCCTGGTGGCTGTACACCTTGAAAATAAGTACACCGTTGGGGGAGACAGCCTACCTGGGGGTAGCGACAGCGGCCGGGCCTCTGGCATAAAGACCGGTCCTGTTGCTCAGAAGGGTAAGGTAAAGAAGAGGAGGACAATAGTAATAGGGGACTCTATAGTCAGGGGGTCGGATAGGAGATTCTGTGGACGCAGACAGGAGACCCGGATGGTAGTTTGCCTCCCTGGTGCCAGGGTCAGGGATGTGTCTGAACGTGTCCAAGAAATCCTGAAATGGGAGGGAGAGGAGCCTGAGGTTGTGGTACATATAGGTACCAACGACATAGGTAAAAAAAAGTGAAGAGGTCCTGAAAGGAGAATTTCGGGAGTTGGGTAGAGAGGTAGAGAGAGGTAGAGAGTGAAGGAGAAGGACTGCAGAGGTAACAAACTCAGGATTACTGGGTTTCTACAGCTATATTAATAGCAAAAGGATGCGAGGGATAAAATTGGTCCATTAGAGAGTCAGAGTGGACAGCTATCTGCAGAGCCAAAAGAGATGGGGGAGATAATGAAGAATTTCTTTTCTTCGGTATTTACCAAGGAGAAGGATATTGAATTATGTGAGGTAAGGGAAACAAGCAGAGTAGCTATGGAAACTATGAGATTCAAAAGCCGAGGAAGTACTGACACTTTTGAGAAATATAAAAGTGGATAAGTCTCCAGATATTCCCTAGGACATTGAGGGAAGTTAGTGTAGAAATAGCAGGGGCTATGACAGAAATATTTCAAATGTCATTAGAAACGGGAATAGTGCTGGAGGATTGGCGTACTGCGTATGTTGTTCCATTGTTTAAAAAAGGTTCTAAGAGTAAACCTAGCAATTATAGATCTGTTAGTTTGACGTCAGTGGTGGGCAAATTAATGGAAAGGATACTTAGAGATAATATATATAAGCATCTGGATAAACAGGGTCTGATTAGCAACAGTCAACATGGATTTGTGCCTGGAAGGTCATGTTTGACTAATCTTCTTGAATTTTTTGAAGAGGTTACTGGGGAAATTGATGAGGGTAAAGCAGTGGATGTTGTATATATGGACTTCAGTAAGGCCTTTGACAAGGTTCCTCATGGAAGGTTGGTTAAGAAGGTTCAATTGTTGGGTATTAATGGGGGAGTAGCAAGATGGATTCAACAGTGGCTGAATGGGAGATGCCAGAGAGTAATGGTGGATGGATGTTTGTCAGGTTGGAGGCCAGTGACTAGTGGGGTGCCACACGGATCTGTGTTGGGTCCACTGTTGTTTGTCATGTACATCAATGATCTGGATGATGGTGTGGTAAATTGGATTAGTAAGTATGCAGATGATACTAAGATAGGTGGTGTTGTGGATAATGAAGTAGATTTTCAAAGTCTACAGAGAGATTTATGCCAGTTGGAAGAGTGGGCTGAAAGATGGCAGATGGAGTTTAATACTGAAAAGTGTGAGGTGCTACATCTTGGCAGGACAAATCAACATAGGACGTACATGGTAAATGGTAGGGAATTGAAGAATGCAGTTGAACAGAGGGATCTGGGAATAACTGTGCACAGTTCCCTGAAGGTGGAATCTCATGTAGATAGGGTGGTAAAGAAAGCTTTTGGTGTGCTGGCCTTTATAAATCAGAGCATTGAGTATAGAAGTTGGGATGTAATGTTAAAATTGTACAAGGCATTGGTGAGGCCAATTCTGGAGTATGGTGTACAATTTTGGTATCCTAATTATAGGAAGGATGTCAACAAAATAGAGTACAGAGGAGATTTACTAGAATGTTGCCTATGTTTCAGCAACTAAGTTACAGAGAAAGGTTGAAGTTAGGTCTTTATTCTTTGGAGCGCCGAAGGTTAAGGGGGGACTTGATCGAGGTCTTTAAAATGAGGAGAGGGATAGACAGACTTGACGTGGATAAGCTTTTCCCACTGAGAGTAGGGAAGATTCAAACAAGAGGACATGACTTGAGAATTAAGGGACAGAAGTTTAGGGGTAACATAGAAAACATAGAAACATAGAAATTAGGTGCAGGAGTAGGCCATTCGGCCCTTCGAGCCTGCACCGCCATTCAATATGATCATGGCTGATCATCCAACTCAGTATCCCGTACCTGCCTTCTCTCCATACCCCCTGATCCCCTTAGCCACAAGCGCCACATCTAACTCCCTCTTAAATATAGCCAATGAACTGGCCTCAACTACCCTCTGTGGCAGAGAGTTCCAGAGATTCGCCACTCTCTGTGTGAAAAAAGTTCTTCTCATCTCGGTTTTAAAGGATTTCCCCCTTATCCTTAAGCTGTGACCCCTTGTCCTGGACTTCCCTAACATCGGGAACAGTCTTCCTGCATCTAGCCTGTCCAACCCCTTAAGAATTTTGTAAGTTTCTATAAGATCCCCTCTCAATCTCCTAAATCTAGAGAGTATAAACCAAGTCTATCCAGTCTTCTTCATAAGACAGTCCTGACATCCCAGGAATCAGTCTGGTGAACCGTCTCTGCACTCCCTCTATTATATGGTTATATGAATGGCGGTGCTGGCTTCTACGTTTCTATGTTGTCTGACCTGCTGAGTTACCCCAGTACTTTGTGTCTTTTTTCTTTTGTAAACCAGCATCTGCAGTTCCTTGTATCTGCCTTTGGGGATATTAGGGCATGGATTCAAAGCTTGGTGACAGAGATATTTTAATGGATGGAAGAATTCCAGGGTTCTGGACTGTGGCAAGTGAGAGCTTAGCTGCTAATGCTGGAATTAAGAAATTCAAAGCACAAAAGGGCTGAATTGGAGTGTGCGGGAGAACACTCTGTTTTAAATGGTTTAAATTAACATTTTTGTAATTACTCTATGAGCCCAATCAAAGCGCAGAGTGGATTGCAACGGAAGCATGATGGGAGCTGCTGTGTTGTGCACTCTGTCTGATTTCAGCCCCCTAGGATTCGCTGGCATGGTTACTGTTGTAAATCTCTTCAGCTGACAAAAGTGATTGTGACTGCAAGAATGTCAGCTTCACCCCCAAGAGAGACTTTGTGAACAACTAATGAAGGTATTCAAATGCATAAAAGAGAATTGTACAGGGAAGTTTTATTGTCGTGAATTTGCAGAAAAAAGTTACAAGGTTATTTTCAGCAATTATTTTAACCAGTACTAAGTACTTTAAAAAGTACAGGTACTAAGCTCTCCGGTTTGAAAAAAAACCCCAATGTTGATGATTCAGTTATGATTGACTTTTTTTGTTATTGGTTATTTTCGTCACCATCCATTTGTTCTTTTCAAATTCTGAACCTGCTGAGTGCCGATTTGTGAATATGGAATGAGTGGGGTTAGGTTAGGTAAGAGGGAGGTGCAGCGAGACCTGGGCGTCCTTGTACACCGGTCACTGAAAGTTGGCGTGCAGGTACAGCCGGCAGTGAAGAAAGCTAATGGAATGTTGGCCTTCATAACAAGAGGATTTCAGTATAGGAGTAAAGAGGATCTTCTGCAGTTGTATCGGGCTCTGGTGAGACCACATCTGGAGTATTGTGTACAGTTTTGGTCTCCTAATTTGAGGAAGGACATCCTTGTGATTGAGGCAGTGCAGCGTAGGTTCACGAGATTGATTCCTGGGATGGCGGGACTGTCATATGAGGAAAGATTGAAAAGACTAGGCTTGTATTCACTGGAGTTTAGAAGGATGAGGGGGCATCTTATAGAAACATATAAAATTATAAAAGGACTGGACAAGCTAGATGCAGGAAAAATGTTCCCAATGTTGGGCGAGTCCAAAACCAGGGGCCACAGTCTTAGAATAAAGGGGAGGTCATTTAAGACTGAGGTGAGAAAAAACGTTTTCACCCAGAGAGTTGTGAATTTGTGGAATTCCCTGCCACAGAGGGCAGTGGAGGCCAAGTCACTGGATGGATTTAAGAGGGAGTTAGATAGAGCTCTAGGGGCTAGTGGAGTCAAGGGATATGGGGAGAAGGGAGGCACGGGTTATTGATAGTGGATGATCCGCCATGATCACAATGAATGTCAGTGCTGGCTCGAAGGGCCGAATGGCCTCCTCCTGCACCTATTGTCTATGTTTCTATGAGTGCCAGTCAAGACGCATGACAATCAGAATTTGTAACATTAAATAAAGGCATTTGAAATATGACTCGTCATGAAATGCATGCTGTCATGCTGCTTTTATATAATTAATTGAATTCCTATAGTATTACTCCCAAGCCTTAGTAATATACGGTACGATACGAGGGTGAAACTAGATCTAGGGAGATGTCTAAAACAGCAAGATGAAGATCTTGATATTTGGTGTAAATGTAATATTAATAATTGGAATAGAAGCATCAAAAGCTACGGGCATTATGAATCGGGCAGATTATCTACATTATTCATGCGGTGTATAAAAGGTATTTTGTAGTTCTAACTGGGAACACAATAGGCATAACTGCTATAAAACACCTTGCCTCTCTTGGGAGTTTGACTCCAAGTGAAAAAAAGCACGGATCCGCAATGTTGTGCTCTTAATAGATACATTAAGTTTATGTTCCCCTTTTTTCACCACTTAGTCAAATAGGTTTATACTTTCTTGCAGACTAAGAACAGTACTTGACACACATCTTCAGAAATGTCTCTGAATAGCCATGGCTCATGGATCACGTTTTGTCATTGTTTGTTGTCACTCTTTTTAGGCTTGGCTTTCTTTCTGACTTGAAAATTAAGCAAGGGATGGAATAAATGTGAAACTTTGCCAGACTCATTAAACCTTTATCCCATCATTGTGTGAAGAAGAGTTTTTGAAAGAAAATCATTGCACTTGTCATTCTGGCATAGGCCTCGGTATAATTGGTGATACTCAAGCAAAGAGATGAATGTGAAAACATAGAAACTACTTAATTATATGAATAAGGTTAATTGCGATGAGAAATATGTTGAAGGTGGTGTATTACCTAAAGATGGCCTACATTTAGACCAGTCTGAATAGAAGGTACATGGCAGAACTTCTTCAGAAGTATTTTTAATATTCTGATTGGTTACATTTCCAGGTATATAATTGGTAACATAATCATTTTAGGAGACTGGTCCATGTGTCCAATTACTGGTCCAGTTCCAACCACAATTACAATGCACCAATAACGTGCAGGAACAGGCTCTTCAGACCACCATGTCTGTGCAAAACATGAAACTAATCTCATTTGCCTGTGCATGATCCATGTCCCATATCCCACCCTTCCCTGCCCGTGCATGTGGCTGTCTAAATGCCTCTTAATGTTTGCTATCACATCTGCTTCCACCTTCTCCCCTTGCAAGCCGCATGTTCCAGCCACTACCACCATATGCATGTGTGTGTAAAGAAAGAACCTCCGAAATCTCCTTTCAACTTTTCCTAATGCCCTCTCTGGTGACAAATTGGGAGTATAAGGATGGAGTTAAAGGGGAAGAGAGTACAGGGAAAGTTATGAAAGACACCCAAGTTAATGGGACAGAAAGTTCAAGAAGGGATAAGATAGTAAGGTCAGGTGAAATAGGAACCGGTGGGAGAGGGGAGGTGAATACCGAATTAAAAGTGTTATATATGAATGAGCAAAGTATAAGACATAAGTGGATGACCTTGAGGCTCAGTTAGAAATTGTTAAGTATGATGTTGTGGGAATTACAGAGACATGGCTGCAAGAGGACCAGGGTTGGGAACTGAATATTCAAGGTTTATACATCCTATCGAAAAGACAGACAGGTGGGCAGAGGGGGTGGGGTGGCTCTGTTGGTAAGGAATGAAATTCAGTCCCTTGCGAAGGGGTGACATGGAATAGAAACATAGAAATTAGGTTCAGGAGTAGGCCATTTGGCCCTTCGAGCCTGCACCGCCATTCAATATGATCATGGCTGATCATCCAACTCAGTATCCTGTACCTGCCTTCTCTCCACACCCCCTGATCCCTTTAGCCACAAGGGCCACATCTAACTCCCTCTTAAAAATAGCCAATGAACTGGCCTCAACTACATTCTGTGGCAGAGAATTCCAGAGATTCACCACTCTCTGTGTAACAAAAAAATAATAATCAGAAGGCGTATATCACTAATGGGAGTTATCTACAGGCCCCCAAACAGTAGTCTGGATATAGGAAGCAAGTTGCATCAGAAGTTAAAATTAGCATGTAACAAATGTATTGCTAATGGTAATGGGATATTTCAAATGCAATTAGACTGGGAAAATCAGGTTGTTACTGGACTCCAAGAAAGGGAGTTTGTAGAGTGTCTCTGAGATGGGTCATTAGAGCAGCTTGTACTGGAGCAGACCAGGGAGAAGGCAATTCTGGATATAGTGTTGTGTAATGAACCGGATTTGATAAGGGAACTCAAGGTAAAGGAACCATTGGGAGGTAGTGGCCATAATATGATAAGTTTTAATCTGCAATTTTAGAGGGAGAAGGTAAAATCGGAAGTGTCAGTATTGCAGATGAATAAAGGGGACTATGGAGACATGAGGGAGGGGCTGGCCAAAGTTGAGTGGGAAGGGATCCTAGCAGGGATTTACCTGACGGTGAAACAGCAGTGAAGAAAGCTAATGGCATGTTGACCTCCATAACGAGACCAGTTGAGTATAGGAGCAAAGAGGTCCTTCTTCAGTTGTACAGGTACCTGGTGAGACCACACAAGGAGTTTGGTGAAGTTTTGGTATCCAAATTGGAGGAAGGATATTCTTGCTATTGAGGGAGTGCAGCATAGGTTCACGAGGTTAATTCCCGGGATGGGGGGGACTGTCATATGATGAAAGAATGGGCTTATATTCACTGGAATTTAGGATGAGAGGGGATCATATAGAAACATATTAAGTTATTAGGGTGATTGGACACATTAGATGCAAGAAACATGTTCCAGATGTTGGGGGAGTCCAGAACCAGGGGTTATAGTTTAAAAATAAGCGATAGGCCATTTAGGGCTGAGATGAGGAAAATCTTATTCACACAGAATTGTGAATTTGTGGAATTCTCCGGCAATGGAGGCCGACTCGCTGGATGCATTCAGAAGAGTGTTAGATAGAGCTCTTAGGGCTACGAGTATCATGGGGTATGGGGAAAAGGCAGGAACGGGGTACTGGTTGTGGATGATCAGCCATGGTCACATTGAATGGTGGTGCTGGCTCGAAGGGCCGAATGGTCTACTCCTGCACCTATTTTCTATGTATCTATGCATCTATGATATTTGGAAAAAATACCTTATCTATGTCACAATCTTCCTGCATCTAGCCTGTCCAACCCCTTACAAAATTCTTAAGGCGTTGGACAGGCTAGATGCAGGAAGTTTGTTCCCTATGTTGGGGAAGTCCAAAACAAGGGGTCACAGTTTAAGGATAAAGAGGAAATCTTTTAGGACTGAGATGAGAAGAACTTTCACCCAGAGAGTGGTGAATCTGTGAAATTCTCTACCACAGAAGGTAGTTGAGGCCAGTTCATTGGCTATATTTTAGAGGGAGTTAGATGTGGCCCTTGTGGCTAAAGGGATCAGGGGGTATGGAGAGAAGGCAGGTACAGGATACTGAGTTGGATGATCAGCCATGATCATATCGAATGGCGGTGCAGGCTCGAAGGGCTGAATGGCCTATTCCTGCACCTATTTTCTATGTTTCTATGTCACTCAGAATTGTAAATAATTTAATATACTTTCTATAGTGTCTGGGCGCAGCGGTAGAGTTGCAGCCTTACAGCACCAGAGACCCAGGTTCGATGCCGACTACGTGTGCTGTCTGGATGTAATTTGTACACTCTCCCCGTGACCGCATGGGTTTTCCCATGGTTTCCTCCCACACTAGGTCAATTGGCTTTGGTAAAAATTGTGAATTTTCCCTAGTGTACGGGGATCACTGTGGGCGGTGCGGACTCGGTGGGCTGAAGGTCCTATTTCCATGCTGTATTTCTAAACTATACTAAAAGATCACTCAGCCATCAGATGCTCCTGAGAAAACAATCCAAGTTTATCCAATGACTCATTATAGTCATAATGTTCTCCAATCCAGGCAATGTCCAGGTGAATCTCTTCCACACTTTCTATAAAGTTTCCACATTATTCCTGTAAAATTCAAATATCATCTCTTTTGAATTATTTGTAACTCAGGGACTCAAAAAACAAAAAGCAAGGTTCCATTAACGTAGTCCCAAAGAGCTAATCATTTAGCTTTGACCAAATATTTGATCAAGGAAGCACGTTTTTTAAGAATGTTTTAAGGATTGACAAAGTGTATTCTCTGGAGATGATCCCAGTACCTGAGCCCTAATCAGCTGATGATATAGATATCATATAAATGGCGGGGAAGTGAAAAGCAGGAGGCTACATCTAGAGGAACGCAGAGATCAAGAAAGTCTTTAAGGTGAGAGGAATAGAGGGTTAGGAAAGGATGAAGCCATTGAAGAATTTTACAAAATTTGAATTTTTCAAGAGTCTCATGGTATCAATAAAATAAAGCTGTTTTTTCACGATGAGTGTGTGACCTACTCCTGGTTAGACACCCTCTGTGACCTTTATTGTACAGACTTTAGCCTTTCAGCTCACCAAAACTCCAATAGTGCATACCTCTCTGATCTGATATGTCCCATATTTTTGTTTGTATCTATGGCATTATAGGGAGAGGCAGCATGACAGCAGCTTTGGCCCATCAACGATCACGCATTTAAAGTATTCGTATATTAACCCCAAAGTTTTCATTCTCATCAACTGTTCCTAAGTTCTACTACCCTCTGCGTGCCGGGAGAAATTAACCTAACAATGTGTTGCCATCTTTGGGATGTGGGAGAAATCGGAGCACCTCGGGGGAATCCACACGGTCACAGGTTGGATGTGTAAACTCCACACAGACAGAACAGGAGATCAGGAATGAACCCTGGTTTGTGGCACTGTGAGGCAGAGGCTTTACCCCCTGTGCCACCTTTATGCCTTTTTTAATGGTTCTTTCTTTCAGCAATCATTGTATTTCATTTGAATATAATTTAGGAGACTGAGGGGGGATCTTATAGAAACTTACAAAATTCTTAAGGGGTTGGACAGGCTAGATGCAGGAAGATTGTTCCCGATGTTAGGGAAGTCCAGGACAAGGGGTCACAGCTTAAGGATAAGGGGGAAATCCTTTAAAACTGAGATGAGAATAACTTTTTTCACACAGAGAGTGATGAATCTCTGGAACTCTCTGCCACAGAGGGTAGTCGAGGCCAGTTCATTGGCTATATTTAAGAGGGAGTTAGATGT